>NW_020897761.1:2847359-3118921 GCF_003984885.1 Neopelma chrysocephalum | reverse complement strand
GGAGCGGACGGGCGGGCGGAGCGGCGGCCGCGGGCCCAGCGGCACCGGCACCGCGGGCCGGCCCGGGCAGGTGCGGGGAGCGGGACACGGCGGGGGCTGCTGTGGGTCTGGCCGGCCGGGGGGCAGTGGGTGGGGTGGGCAGGGCCGCGCCGGGCCCGGCCGGAGCGCGCTGTGTGAGCGGCGGGCGGGGCGGGCGGCGGGGCTGAAGGTCGCGGTGCTGGGCAGGGAGCACATCCCGCGGTGGCGGCTCTGGCTGTGCTGTTCCCGCAGCCGGCGGTACCCTGTGTTCCCGGGCAGCCCAGGTGTCAAACGCGTGCTCTTCCCGGTTCCAGGGTAGAGCTGTCCTTCGGGAGGTGCAGTAAAGCCGGGCTTCCTCCCGCGGGCTGCTGAGCGCCCACCTGCCGCTGTTCGTGCTCGGCGTGTACGGGGGTCCGGGTGGACACTGGCAGGTGTCACTTTGGGAAACCCCTGCCTTTGGGAGCAAAGCCCCCAGCACCTCCGAGAGCACTTGCAGGAGGCTCTGCTAGCCTGGGAGGTGGCGGAAAAGGCGTGTGGAAAACCAGGAACTGCCTCCCTCTGAGCTGTGGAGCGCCAGGGCTCGTGTGTGTTTGGGGTGAATACCGTGCACAGGTGTCAGCAACCCATGAATAAGGTAAATTGCAATTTCACTTCTTTATGGCAGGAAACCCACATTGTCCTTAACTCCCAGTCTCTCTGGCTTTCCCTGCCGGGCTCATCTCCATTCCAGGGTGTGCTGTGTGCTACATCTAATGCTCCTGTTTACAATTTATTGAAGATAAGATGTGAAAGGGTTATAATGTGGGCAGTGCTGTTAACTCATATAGCAAATGTAGGTCCTTGCACAGTGTGGTTGTGTGAGTGTTTTACTTCAGCATTCAAGAGTTCAGTTTTAGCCACACCTGGGCACAGACCTTTGCAGATTCTTTTGCCTGCTGGAGTTTCAGTAGCCAAAAAAAAGCTGGAAAACATGGGTTTTGGTTCTCTAGGCTGCTGTTGTCACTTGGCAGGGTGAAGGTGCTCAGTGTGTGATCCTGAGAATTGCTGGGCTTCTTGTGAGAGGAGGTTGTCTGGAGAGGGGGATGTGAGTTTGGAGCTGTCTGTCACAGAGCAGCACTCGGGGAGATCAGTTATGAAATAACTCTGATGTTATAATATTCAATGTAAGAAGGACATGGAACTGTTTGAGCAAGTCCAGAGGAGGCCCATGAAGTTGATAAGGGGACTGGAGCACCTCCCCTATGGAGACAGGCTGAGAAAGCTGGGTCTGTTCAGCCTGAAGAAGAGAAGGTTGTGTGGAGACCTCACAGCACCTTCTAGTGTCTGAAGCGGCTACAGGGAAGCCAGAGAGGGAGTTTTTGTCAGGAACTGTAGTGACAGGACAAGGGGGAATAGGTACAAATTGAAAGAGGGGAAATCTAGGTTGGTTATACGAAAGAAATTCTTCCCTGTGAGGGTGGTGAGGCCCTGGCACAGGTTGCCCACAGCAGCTGTGGCTGCCCCATCCCTGGAAGTGTCCAAGGCCAGGTTGGATGGGGCTTAGAGCAACCTGGTCTAGTGGAAGATGTCCCTGCCCATGGCAGAGGTGGTTGGAATGAGATGATCTTCAAGGTCCCTTCCAATCCAAACCATGCTGTGATTCTGTTCCTGAACAGAACCCACATTCTGTGGGTGTCTCTGAAGTCAAATATGTCCATATGTATTTGGAGGAACGTGAGGTACCAGGTCAGACCAGATACTTAAGGGCTTTCAGGTGTCCTGGGTGAAATCTGAGAAATCGTTGAAGTAGAAGAAGCAAATGAGGCACAGCTGGGAAGAGCAGAGAATGCAGAGAAATGCCCTGGACTGTGCCCAGGAGCAGCGGCTGGTGGTGATGCACACAGGTGAGGAGGGTTAACCAGGGGGAGCCAGGGCAGAGCTTCCAGGTTCTGACTGGAGAGGAAACCCTTCTGTCCAGGGGCAGCAGGAATGTTTTTGTGCCAACGAGTTCGCAAAAATTCTATTAAAGGAATTGGTGCTGAAAAGGTGCAGATCCACCCCTGATGAAATATTTGGGAGTGGTCAGTTTTCCCCCCACTTTTCCCCGAAAGCTCAGGTGCTGCTCTCTCCTGATTCCTGACGAAGGTTTGCTGACTCCTGTGTGCTCCAGGGTCTCGCCCGTGGCCCGTGATCACAAGCCTGATGACGGAGCATGTGCTTGGTCAGTGTTTTGCAAAAGAGCCTCTGCAATCAGCGTGTTTGTTTTACCGGTTTTGTATGCGAGGAAGCAGCACAAAAATCTGTGTCAGCCTCTTCCTGACAGGCTGTGGGAGGAAGGAAGGGTTGGCAGGCAGATGGAATATTTGTCAGATGGAGAGAAGGTAATCAGGGGGAAAAGTGTGCTGCTGGAGCAGGTTACCTGGCTATAGGTAACCTCCTGAAATCCTTCCTCCTTCTCTGGAATCCCCCCTGGCTTGGAGAATTGAAGAATGGTGTGTTTAAGAAGGCCAGGGGCTCCTTGTGCCCCGAGGTGGTGGCAGTCACAGTTCCTAGCTGCTGACTGTGCTTAATCTGAATTAAGCACCTGCAGTAGGTGTCTGTGACTGGGAGTGTTGTGGATCCTGCTTTTGGTGGGTTCTCAGCTTGGCAACCAGGTCAGGGATCAGTTGTGGATGCTGCACTGTGTGTCAGAGCTGGTGGTGATGCTGGCACAGGTGCCAGCACAGTCCAAGCCCCAGAGCTGAGAGCTTCTCACCTGCTGATCCAAACCCTTCTGTGGACATTTGGTTTCCTTTTCAAAATAAATATTGGTGATTTTATTCTTGCCCTTAAGCTGAAGGGCAGGATACTGGCAGGAGGAGGTTCTTCATGGCTGTTTCATGTTTTGCAGAAAATGCTCTGAAGGTGAACTGGACAGCGCCCGCCGGAACTGAATCTGTCTGAAAAAGGTCCTCCTTCCTCCAAGGGCCTGTTGGTGGTCAGGAGGGAACCTGTGCAAGGGATGGGCTCGGAGAACAGCGCTCTGAAGAGCTACACTCTGGAGGAGCCGCCGTTCACGCTGCCCACGGGACACACCGTCTACCCGGCCGTGCTCCAGGATGGCAAACGCGCCTCCGTGTTCGTGTACAAGCGGGAGAACGAAGATAAGGTCAATAAAGCTGCCAAGGTACTGGAGCCTGCCTGGGACAGACTTGTCACAGCTGTCCCTCCCTTTTATTGGGAGGGTGGGAATTGGTGCACAGAGGTCAGACCTTGGGGCGGGAGGGCAAGAGAAGAGGTGGGAGCTGACCGTGGCAGTGCAGGGGGGCAGGAGGGGTTGGCAGCTGCAGAGCTCATCGTGTGCTGTGAGATGTCAGCAGTGTGGGAAGGAATGGCCACACAGCAGTACCTGCCTGCCTTGGCAGAGGGCTGATCTCTTCCTGCAGATATAAGTCAGAGGGTCTTTCTTGGGTGGATTCACCCAAAATACCATTTTTATTATGGCTGAGACTTTCTTTTATTCTATGTAAGACTTTTTCCTTCCAGTAACTGGAGGGAACTGACAAGAAAGATGAAGAGAAACTATTTACAAGGGCCAGTAGTGACAGGACAAGGGAATGGCTTTAAACTGACAGAGGGCAGGGTTAGATTAGATACCGGGAAGAAATTCCTCCCTGTGAGGGTGGTGAGGCCCTGGCACAGGGTGCCCAGAGAAGCTGTGGCTGCCCCATCCCTGGAAGTGTTCAAGGCAGGGTTGGAGAGACCTTGGAGCAACCTGGTCTGGTGGAAAGTGTCCCTACCCATGGCAGGGGAGTGGAATGAGATGATCTTTAAGGTCCCTTCCAACCCAAACCTTTCTATGACTCTATTTCAATGTATTATAACAAGTTCTGCAGTGAGTGAGTGTGCTGGGTGCTTGGGGAGGAGCAGGGATGGGCTGTCTAAATTCACTGAGAAAACATGGCTAAGAGTACAGGACTGAGCTCTGCAGGCAGAGGAGCTGCCCTGGGTGAGATCTAACAGATCCCTTTGTTTCTGGAAGCACCTGAAAACCTTGCGCCATCCTTGCCTTCTGCGCTTCCTCTCTTGTACCGTGGAAGCAAATGGGATCCACCTGGTTACAGAGCGGGTGAAGCCTTTGGAGCTGGTCCTGGAGACACTTTCCTCTGCCGAAATCTGCGCAGGGATCTACGATGTGCTGCTGGCACTCATCTTCCTCCATGACAGGGTAGGTACCCCTGGCAGCAGCCAGCAGGCTTTGGAGGGAGACATATGAAAGGGGACAGGAGAGCACCTGGGCTTGTCTGGGTGAGTCATTTCTGATTCCTCCCAAAAAGCAGACACATGCCCCACAGTTCTTTTAGGCTGAAACTGCTAAAATCATTGGCTGCTTTGTGGGAGGAAGGGTAGTTGAAAGTGCTGTGGGGTTTGGAAGTAAGGAAGCAAGCAGTTCTCAGTTCATGAATCTGCTTGCAGTGCTTCTTGCTTTAGGGAGATGAGATTCTCAGCCTTGGCATTTGTTTACAGCTGTCACCCCGTGTCAGAGATTGGTGTCACTGCTCCCCTGATTGAGCACTGCGTGTTTGTCCAGGACTGCAGTTAAATCCCAGCTCAGACTGTAGCTCTGGGGCTTTGTGTTCACAGTTGGAGAACTTCCCTGGATTTACAGTTTTGTTGCAGGGGCTGTGACAATCAAGTCTTTGTCTCCTCTGAAACCCTGGCCCTCCTGCCTGGCACCTGCAAGCCACCTACCAAATCCCAGAGGACTTTGGAACTGTGCTTTTTGGCAGCTTTCCCTCAGCCCCTCACAGCACCTACTTAGCGCTGGTGAAGATTTTACATCTCCATCTATCCCCTGAGTCTGTTATTCTTTTTTTGATATGTTCTAGGGAAACCTCACACATAACAATGTCTGTTTATCATCCGTGTTTGTGAGTGAGGATGGGCACTGGAAGCTGGGAGGAATGGAAACAGTTTGTAACTTCAGTGAAGCTACCCCAGAGGTAAGAGCCAAGTCAAGTGCACCCTTGGATGCCCAGGAGAGGATTCCTGACCTGTGGAAACTGGCCATCTATGAAGGCCTAAGTCCTTCCACTTAGCTGGATTTACTATTAAGTGTGTTGGTTCACTTCCACCTCTGTCCTGAATCTTTCCTCTAAGGACACTATAACTATAAACTACAATGTTTACACAAATTAATTCCCCATTAACCAAAAAGCAGATACTTTTCTAAGGGACACTACTGGCTGAAGAGTGAGAAATCTCTGCTCCTCTGGACTTACTGAAAAACAAATTAAAAAAAAAAAAAGCTTTAGTGTGAAGCTGTAAGATCCAGGTTGAAATTAATCAATAAGGAAAATAATTTAAATGCCTCCTTAGCTTTTGCTGCTGGCATCTTATCTGCATATTAGCAGAACAATTCCTGGTTTATTCCTGCTGCCTGCTGTGCAGAGTCCCTGCTGCAGCCTGGCACTGTGTCACAGATGCACATTGCCTTTTCTCCCAGAGGATCAACAAACCCTTCACGATGAGTTGGCTGTGAGGCCCTGAAGCTGCTTCCTGTCAGCTTGGTGCTTCCCACCTGCTCCACGGGGGCCTCCCCTCGGGCAGAGCCAGGCACAGCCTGCCCTGGGTGCCAGCGGAAGGGGCAGGGGCAGAGCTCCTTCCACCCCTGAGCCCTGGCCCATGGGGACACCCTGCTCTGCTGCTTGGCACAGGTGAGTGAGGGAGGCAGCTCATGTCCCTCGTCTTCTCTTTCCAGTTCCTCTGCCATGTCAGGTCCGTTCGAGACCAGTCGTGCATCCCGTGCGAGGAGATGGTGAGTAACAGCACCTGCTCCAGGAAGGTCCTGCTGGCAACAAAGAAAAGTGTGATGTTCAGGATATATATTTTCATTCATATGTTTTATTTCCTTATGCCTAAATGGCATGGAAGTGGCTCTTGGATGATATCTGACATTTCCTTTTCCCCCTCTTCTGTCCCATGCCTGGTTTGGGAATGGTGTTGGGCACAGGGAATAATATTTTTCCAACGCTTTGTGTTGCAGCTTTAATGCTTCGAAGTCACCAAAGCCTTGCAAAAATGACAGAGTAGTTGCTGAGATTGCCCAGATCACTGCAGTCCCATGGCTGTGGAGCTCTTCTAACAGCCTTTTTTCCACCCATTAGTCACTTCCTACCCATTGAGAATCCTTGGAGTTGCTTATGCTGAAGGAGCACTCTTTCACTCTCTAATTATCACCTGTTTCCATAGAAATGCTGAAAGCTGTTGCCTGCCAACATCCATTGGGGAGTTGTTCCATTGTGATGTAGTTGCTCCTTTGGGTTATAAATTCCTCAGGGGAGTTTTTTTTAGCATAATATTCTACTTACAGGGTATGCTTTGGTGCTATAAAAAGAAGTGGAGACTGTATATGGCAGAGGGTGGGAAAAAACACTTGGAAATTACCAAGTACTTCATAAGTTCCTGCTTTGATGATGTTTTTTGGTTTTATTTTCAGTCTGCAGATTTCAAAATCCTGCCCAGCAGCTACGGGCACGCGAGGGATGCCTTTGCCTTTGGAACAACAGTTGAAAATCTCCTGACTGTCCTCAATGACCAGGGTGAGGAATGACACCTGTTCATTTTGCTGTGGACAGGCCTCTGTGGCTTATTCCTTGTGTGTGTCGAACCATTCACCTTCTGTGGCAGCTGGCAGGAGTGCCATGGCTTCAGTGGCCAGTGTTGTTCTTTGTGTTTACTGGGCTAAATGCAGGCCTTGGCTTCTCCTGTGTTCCCCTTTTGCTGCATTTGGACGTGGTCAGGTGTGGCTGGAGGTCACCAGCCCATGTGCCACAAGCATTCCCAAACCTGCTCCAGTTCTGCCCTACCAGCTGCCTCTCCAGGGGTTATGGATGTGGCACATGGGTCTCCTGTGCCACAGTTGAGCAGGGGCTGCCACCTTCCAGCAGAGAGGGAGCAGGAAGCTTCTTGGGAGGACAGTAGCACTCCTTGGAGCCCCAATGGCCAGGCAGCTTAGGAAGAGAAGTGGAAGTGCTTTTTTTCCCTTCCCTTTGCAATTTTGCTATAAATTAGTGTGAAAAATAAGTTTTGGGGAGGATGGGGGACTCCTAAAATTATCTAGTTCAGCGTTGAGAGAGAAATCTAACTGTGGGTGCTCTGGATTTCAGTTTCAGCAGATATTCTCTCCAGCTTCCAGCAAACCTTGCACTGCACACTGCTAAACCCAGACCCAAAGTGTCGTCCACCACTGTCCAGCTTATTATCTCACGAGTTCTTCAGGTAAGGACAGGAGTATGAGGCCTTTCTTGGTCTTGACACTGCCTGTTTCTGTCTTTGCAGAGTGTTATTTTGGTGAAGGTGTGGGATGGAAGTGCAGATTTGATCCCTGTCTCTTACAGGAATCTTTGACAAAGAGACTCCTTTAATTAAGAAATTGTTACCAGCCTTCCCAGTGAGGTGCTGAGCAGCAGCTTTCAGGTCTCACCTCCATGCTGGCATTCTTGATCCACCAGATCAAGACTTGCATCCCTCTGTGTAGTTCCCTCTGTGTAGTTCCCTCTGCTGAATGAATAGTGGGGATTTGCAGTCACTTCATTGTGGATGGTTTAAGCATCACTTGCCAACCTATGTCTTTGTGTTTAGGAATGATTTTCTGGAAGTTGTGAATTTTCTGAAGACCTTAACACTAAAATCTGAGGAGGAAAAAACTGAGTTTTTCAAGTAAGTGAACAAACTGTAATCTGGAAGCTTCTTATTTCAGACATACTTCTGCCAAATGGATTGAGGGGGACCTGGGAGGGCTTGTGCCCAGAGGTACTTCCTCAGCTGGCAGATTTTGGTTGCTTTGGCAGAACGTTGTTTGCTCTGTACCATTTTGGGTACTCCAGGCAAAGTAACAATTGCATCGAAGAGGAAGCTCTTCACCTCCTCCTTTCCCAGTTCTTTGTGAATGGTTTGGTGTTTGGGAGGAGTACCTGCTGGGCAATGTGTCTACCAGTGAGAGTTTGCAGTAAGACTTGCTGGATGAATTAATCCTGGTGCCAGCCCTGCCTGGGTGAAGCTGTAGTGGGTGTCTTGGCTGTAGTTGTGGTGCATCTTGCAGGAAATGCGGCTGTTCCCCAAGAAGTTTTCTATAAGGGAACCTTCTGTGTTATCATGGCATTAACTGGGTCTGAAAGGGGGAGAAGCTGGGTTTTTCCTTCTTTTTCCATATAAAAGACCCCTGGTGTTGTTACAGAGCTATCTTTCTGCCTCTTTTATACTCCTGTGGCCACCATCACTTGTTTTTCCCTAGTTTGAGGCTTAAGTGGAGGAAGTAAGAGGAGAAAGGGGATCTCAACAGGAGCATCCAGAACGGTTCCCACTATCTCTGTGTCAACAGTGTTTGCTGAGGGAAGGAATGAACACTTGGCTTCAAGATTGGGCAGTGCTGCCCCTTTATCAGGCAGAGGGGCCATCACAGCATGTGCATCTTTCTCTTCATCTCCTCCAGGCCTAGAGAAAAGCAGTAACTGTTCATGATATTTTAAAAACAAAAATCCTACAAGCGGGAGCAGTTGCATAGAATTAAATTCTGTGGCATAAATAGATAAACCCATTCCACACTCTGACCACCTCTAAAATGCATCAGATGGAAGTGTTTTCAAAATAGGATTCCTTTGTGCAAGGGTGGTGGGTAGAACAGCCTTTCCCAAAGCAGTAGGAAGCTTCTTGTGATGCACCAGGGTGAGGGGTGAGAGGAAAGCTCCCTGCTGTAGTTTTGACTGTAGCTCTTCATGGGAGATGCCAGCTCTGAGGCAGTTTGATGCCCCAGCAGCTTCCTGTGCCAGTTGGATGTGCTTGTGCCAGCCTGTGCTCCGGGTGTGGGGTTTGACAGGATGTGGCTCTGGCTCCTGGCCTGTGTTATCTTTGCCTGAAGCCCTAGGCGGGAGCAGAGCCGTGTCCGTGTAGGTCAGAGCACAGGCACAGGGAGAGGCTGCCCTGGGACACTGTCTCTAGGAGATGAGTTAGACACAGAAAGGGGAAAGTGATATTAAGGGAATCAGGCATAAATGCATGAAAAGCTGCCTTGATACTAATTGCTGTCTCCTGGAATGCAGATTCCTTCTGGACAGGGTGGCTGGCTTGTCAGAGGAGCTGATAGCATCACGGCTGGTGCCTCTTCTACTCAATCAGCTCGTGTTTGCAGAACCTGTAGCTGTCAAGAGTTTTCTTCCTCATCTGCTGGGCCCAAAGAAAGGTGACCTTTAAGTACTTTGTCATCACAATTATTACTGACAAGTTTGGAATGGATTCAGAGTGGTTGTTTCATTGAATCAAGGGAACAGTGGTGTTTCTTTAACCAGACCAAATCCTGTACCATACAGAACTGGAAAGGACAGTTATCTGTGCTTCCTTGTTTGCAGTACTTTCCACTGTTCTGCTGATGCTGGGAGGAGAGTTAGGAAAGGCCTGGGCTCTCTCCCAGGTTTATGTGTCACCCCACCCTACCACCCCAGGGTCTCACTGCATATCCTTCTTCTCACTTTTCCCCTGCCTGCCCTTTTTCCTTCTGTCCCTGCACTCGTTCACCTCTAAGGGCACTCAGTCTCCTCTCCCTTCCCCTGTGAGAGGTGTTCACTGTGTCTTGTCCCCAGCTGTCTCTGTTCCTGCTCTTTGCTTGCCCTCTCTTAAAGTTGCTTAAAAGTTATTTAAAGTCTTAAGTAGCTACTGGTGTTTCAGCCAAGCAAAGCTTCTCTCAAGATTGTTTGACCTTCTGTGTTCAGAGCCAGGGCCATGGAGCAGTGGACAGTGGCACTGTTTCCTCCCCTCCCTCCCATCTCTGACATCCCAAGTAAGCTATGTTGGCAGCTGACACAGCCTCAGACCTGGCAGTGGGACAACACTGTCACCCTCACCTGTGATGGTTTCTCAGTCAGGAGCTTTTGGGTGAGCTGTCTCTCCTTGTTGAAGCAGCCTTTTCCCATCTCCACCTTTCTTCCCTAGAGCAAACTGGAGAGAGCCAGACCAGCTGCCTCCTGTCACCAGCCTTGTTCCAGGCACACGTCATCCCTGTGCTGCTGAAGCTGTTTGAGGTTCACGAGGAGCACGTCCGGATGGTGCTGCTGTCCCACATCCACGCCTACGCTGAGCTGTTCTCCCGGGAGGAGTTGAAAAACATCATATTGCCACAGGTTAAGAACAGCAAACCAATAGGTGGTATATCCTAGAGTATGGGGTTTCACAGAATCACAGAATGGTTTGGAATGGATTTGGTTTGGGTTGGAAGGGACTTCAAAAATCATCTGGTCCAGCCCCATCCAGGCACTGAGATCAGCCACCCTCTTTAGCTTGTAGCATGAAGTTGAAGGCTGATTTTATGCTACAGTACAACATCCATCTCCTGAGAGCTGGGGGGGGTCAGAAATGAAGTGTGCTACGTTGAATGTGTAACGTCTAAAGGGGAAGGCGGTGAAAAAGCAGAATTCCTGTTGTTGGTGACATCACTGTGTTGTTGGTGCAGGTGTTGCTGGGCCTTCGAGACACCAGCGACTCCATCGTGGCGATAACGCTGCACAGCCTGGCAGTGCTCGTGTCCCTGCTCGGGCCTGAAGTGGTTGTAGGTGGAGAAAGAACCAAGATTTTCAAAAGCTCTGCACCAAGTTTTATGAAAACTGCTGATCTCTCCCCAGAAGGTAAAAGACATGGTCAGAGTGTCCTTGGGATTCTTGCCCGTTCTGTCCAAGCAGCGTAGGCAGAATTTCTTGGATGATGAATCCATTGCTGGTGACAGGTTAATTGCAAAAAAAGCTAATTTGCAGCCAAAATTCAATTTTAAGTTAGGTGCTATTTGTAGATACAGAATGGATATCAGAAGAAGGGTTACATAAAAATATTTTAAATATAGGAAATGTATGGGGGAAAATTTAAATCTCCTCCTAAGAATCCCTGTAAGTAAAGGAGATACAGTGTTTGAGTGTGTGTTTGTCTTTGTGGAAAAACTATAGAGCCCTTCTAAAGGACTTATACAGACAGTTGTTTTAATATTCCCTTTGTCCTTCCTGTTTTTAAAAATAGTAAATCTCACCTTCTTCCCACAATTTCTATTCATAGATTGGAAAAGGAATACGAACTTCCCTATTTTATCAGCTCTGTGGAGGCTTTTCAGCTAATCCAAGTGAAGACAGTAGCCCCTGCACCTGCTAGATAACTTGGAACCAAGTGTACTAAGGGAAAGCTTTTCTGGATATTGAAACATAAGGATGTTTGTAACTGGAGGGAAGAATCAGCACTTGTGCTACTTTAGACATACAGAGACCAAATGAAATGCATGACAGAGATCAATTTAAGTATAAATGTTTGCTTCCTGTTTGTGTGTGTACTGACAGCTATCACCCTTTATTAAAATCTGTGGATGGCTCATTGCATTAGTTTCTTTACATCATTTTAGTAGGCTGTAGTAAATAAACCCCTTTGGATTGCATGTGGAAACCAGGTTTATTTTTCAGAATATATTTAAAATTAGATTTAACTATTGATAAACAACAAAAAACCCACCTTTGTCCTCAACAGTGAGTGATAACCTGCAAAAAGCAGCACTGGAAGCTGAACACATGAGGCTTAACAAGCTGTGTGCTTAAGTCCCTCAAAGGATATGCCCTTTATCAAGGGCACTGTGGGGAAGGGGGGTCTGTTTGTTCCTTGCAGTCCTTTCTAGTGCCATGGCCTTGTGTCTGGTGGCACTGGTAATGCCCAGCCTAGGCAGGCACAGCTGGGAACACAGGTGAGCCCTGTGGGCGTAGATGCAGCACTGGCCCGAGCTGTGCCACTCTGAGGTGGTGGCACCGGGGCCCCACACAGCCCAGGTGACCCCAGAATGAACTGCAGCTGGATGCTTGCCAAGCTGTCCTTGAAACACGTGCCTTGGGCGGCTCCAGAGCGTGGCCTTGACTGCCCACCCCCCCCTCACCTCAGGTGTGACAGGAGGGCAGCCTTCAGGGTGCAGATTCTCATTCCTGGGAGCTGCTGTGCCTGTGCCAGGCATGGAAGAGGGTTTGTGTGGAGTCATGAGTTTGTTTATGCTTGGAGTTGTCGTGACTGAGCGCAGTGCTTTTGTAAGAGGCAGGTACCAGGGGATTTGTGATGCCATGGAGTGCAGCAGTTGGGATTTTGGATCCAGCCAGCTGGCAGACAGCATTTTTAAAGCATCTGCTCTGATCATAATCACTTTGTTCATTGTGTATTTTTTGAAAGAACATCTCAGCAAAGACTGGCCATGTACAGTTGCCATAACTTTGTACTGGCAAGAGTTGTAGGCAGCAGGAACAGAGGAGTATTGTGTTATCCATGGATCAGGAGGTGCAGCTGTCGGAGTGCTGTGCCAGGCTTCAGTGTGAATAAGAACATTCCAATGCTGGGGGCGGTTTCAGCTAAGACTGACAACACACCTTGTGGACTTGTGTCCTTCCTTTTCTTTTCTCCTGGCAGATTCCCCCAGTCACGTTGTGAGCAATCAGAGAAATCAAACCTCCCGGCCCTTGAAGAGCAATTCCAGCTTGTTCCCCATCTCTGGAAATGTACCTGTCAAGAAGCTTTCTGGGCGACAAGACAATCCCCTGGCTTTAAAGACAGGTAAAACCTAGTCCTAATGCTTCCTTCTTGGAAATCAAGTGTTCCACAAATGAAGTGTTGCTTGAAAAATGTTAGTTTTCACCATGTACTGATCTGAAAGATTCAGTGAACCGCAGAAGGCGACAGTGATGGAAGGAGAGTGTGACCCTTGACATCCTAGGGAATAGCTGTCTGGGAAGCAGAGATACACAGGCTGGCTGTGTGGCCTCGAGCTTGTGTTTCCTTAGGGCAGGTTCTGTGATGTGCTTTCACCCCCCTCACAGCAGATATCACAGCAGATACCCTGGATTTACAGGTCAGCTCATTCTGACAGTCAAAGCCAACTCTGTTTCCTTCCATGGCCTTTTCTCAGTCACCTGCTGCTCATCAGCTGGCAGTGTAGTGCCCCAGGGCTTGGTGAATTCCCTCCTTTACAAGCAGGAAGGTGTCAGGGCTTTCTCATCTGAGAGGAGCTTTTTTCCAACCAATTACTGGCTGGCTCCCATGCCAGGTGCTGCCTGTGATCTCAAAGAGCTTTAGGGACAACTCTGTTTCTGCACTTGCTCCCTTGAAATATGTAACATCTTTGTCTTCCACAGGTGAGCAAGGCACTCAGCCCTCCCTGAATGGAATTCCTGGAAGCATGACTACACTGAATAGCAGGAGCTCTTTGCCTACCTCTGAAAAGCCAGCAGAGGAGTGGCCAGACTGGAGTGAGCCAGAGGAGACAGACACTGAGAAAACTGTGAACATTCAAATTCAGCCCCGAGAGCTGCAGGGCAGTGTGGGACCTTATTTTGCTGATCATGATGTAGATGAGAAGCCCTGGGATGACTTTGAGCCCAGGAGCCCCAGTCCTAAATTGCCCTCAGGGAACTGCCTCACTGTGACAGAAGCTGATGCAGTTGGAAGGCCGAGGCCTCTGCCAGGTACCCATCAACTGAGCAAGGAATTCAAAAGCCTCAGACTGAGTTCCCCCACAAAGTCCTGCCCTGGGAACAGCTGGAGCAATGACAAGTGGGACCACCAGGACCAACTGGAACAAACTGTGCTGCCAAAACCAACCTCTCAGGAAAGGTTGAAGTCTTCATCAGAGAACGGCCTGGGAGAAGAGTTCACGATCAAAGTGAAGAGGAAACCCGTGCAAGACCCTGAGCTGGACTGGTTTGCTGACATGATCCCAGACATTAAACCTTCTTCCTCTCTCCTGATTTTACCTGAGGCCAGGACAGAAGCAGTTGATCCCACTCCCTTGGGTGCCTCCCAGAACGTGCTGTTTTCATCCAAATTTGCAGCAGCTGATGGGATCGAGGTAAGAGGCTCCAGGCAGGGGGTGTCAGTGACTGCACCCTTGAGAGGATCCCAAAGCCCACGCAGCACACACAGAGCTGTAGCACCAGCCAGCCCCTTGGTGGGGTGGTGGACACCTGAGCAGGGATCAGGGGCACAGGCCTTACAGATGAGTCCTTCCCTGTGACTACAGGATGCTGAGCTCTGCCTTAGCAGGCACCAGGGAATTCAGTGGGCCATTCATACAGCAGCAAGAGGGCTGTGTTAAGTAAGAGTGAGGGAATGGACTCAATTTGTACACTACCAGAAGTACTGACTAAGGAGTTTTAACTCCAGCTTTTACTCTGTGTTGCTGTATCCGGGATGCAGGAATCCTACACTTGGTTAGGGAGAGTCTTAACAAGGCTGGATCCTGGCTGCTGAATAGGCATGGTCCCAGCACCAGTAGAAGGGCCTTTCAAGCACAGAGGGTGCTCAGGACTTACTGTTGCTCTTGGTTCTTCTAGGAAAACCTAAAAGCATTGTCAATTAAAAACCAGAAAAGAAGAACCTCTGGATTCCAGTGTAAAGTTTTCTGGGTGCTCTATTTTCAGGAAGAATAGCTGAAACATTTCTCTATTTCAGAGAATCAGTGGGGTTATAATTTTTTTTTTTTTTAAGAAATCAGATAAATCCCTGTAGCCACTTCCTGGAGACTCCAGAGACTGCTGCTGTTTCCTAGCAGGGGAGGCAACACTCCCACCTGACTGTGTACCCTTTGTTAGGGAATAGGTGTTGACTTAAGTTGTTTTGCTCATTCAGCCTCAAGAGAGGTACCCAGGGGTAGCAGGGAGCAGGAGGAGAGCAGCCTGGGACATAAACCAAAGTTGTTTACAACATTTGAAAATGGCACAATGTCCTGTGACAGAAGCACTGTCATGATCTCAACCACATTTTGGGGGGCAGGGAGGGAAGTCACTCACTGGTGCAGTCAGTGCTGTGTCAGTGTTAGAATACAGCAGGAAAATGGCTGTTTCCTGGGGGGAAAGAAATAATTTAATTTATAGCATTCTTTTTTAATGGAAAGTGGTTTTGGTACAAACAGTTCTTGCATTAATTTTAGGGAAGAAATGTAAGACTCTCCCCCTTAAGTTTATTTTTGTCTTTAAGGAGTTTCCTGTTGTAGTTTAAACTTCTTTAATACCAAGTACTGCAACTGCTGGCACTTTATTTTTGGCATTGTGGATGAATGCTCTGCCATCCCAAGCCACACGGGCTCCTGCCTGGCTCCTGGGGCTGTGCTAAGCACACAAGTACAGTCCACGTGCCTTAATGTTTGATAACTTTATGTGATTCTAGGCTGAAGCTACAGGCTGGGGTGAAGAAGAGGAGTTGAACTGGGAAGATGATACAAACTGGTAACGGGATGGAAAGAGACAAAGGCAATTTGTGGTGTGTTGGACCCTGTGCGAGGAGTCGCTGCTTCCCCAGTACCACGGATAAGTACCTCAGTGCTGCTTTTGCCAGAAGGCAGGCACTTGCTGCACAGCCAGTGAGAGCCTGGGGGACCTGAGCTCCTGCCACGGATGCTCCTTCCCAGTCTGTGCCAAAACCTGCAGGGGTGAGGCCTGCACTCAAGCAATATGCCCAGCTGTGGTGCGTGCCACTGCTCCCGGAGAGAGGAACAGCGGGATGGTGGTGAGGGGTGGGATGGGGCTGGTGTGCTGCTGGAGGCCAAGAGTGGTGTAAGCGATTGTTCCAGAACTCATCCCTGCCCTGAAAAACTGCTGACAATAAATGAAAGTCACACTGAGTTCCTTGGTAAATGTGCCTTTTTCCTTTGGTTTTTTCCTCCCCCTCTCCCCCTCCCTGAACAGTAAAGCCCTTAGAAATGGCTCCTTTTAACTTTTTAGCTAAGAGATGATTTTAAGATGAATGTACATTTTACTCAACTTATTTATTTCTGTTTATGTAGTTCTGTCAGTGGATGGCACAAGTGGTGCCAGGAATCGTGCAATGAATGACCATGAACTGCTAAAGCACCGTGTTCTTTCTGCTCTTAACTGTGACCAATAAAGATTATTTTTAAGAGATGACCCTAGCCTGGAGTGGAACCAGCAGCAGAGGTATGTTCACAGAACAGTGTAGAGCCTTAAACTGTTATTCTTGAGTGTATTTTAAAATAAGGATAAAAACACCTCCTGCCCATTCACCTGTAGGTGACAGGAACAAAGTAACTGTTACTTTTACAACAGACTCAAACCTCTTAGTATTCAGAATACAATATCATGGAATGCTTATCTCCACACAGTAGAAAAACAAACAATATACAAACAAATATACAAAATTGGCAGTATACAAACTGACAGCTCAGATGCACAGCAGTGCCCATTAAAACACATCAACTCCTTCCAGCCACTTACTGTGAAACATGGGCCAGCATCTCACCCCTCAGTCCATTTTGGCACAGGTACAGTGCAGACAGTGTTTTCTTCTGCAGCACTCGTGGTACAAAGGCACCTCTTCCCTCCCTGCAGGGAGCTGAGCTGGCTCCTGGTCTCAGCCCCAGGAGCCCTCACCGTGCGCTGTCCCTGAGGGCGGCTATGGCTGCGTGCAGGGCCTGCAGCTTCACTGCCAGCCACGCTGGGGGGGGGGCCTTTCTGGAGCAGCAGCTTCACAGCCTCCACTGCCCCCTCCATCGAGCCCACTGCTGACTTGTACTGCTCCTCAGAGGGGGGGTGACAGGCTCTCTTGGCCAGGGGCTGCAGATTTCAGTAAAAATGAGACATCATTTTAGTGCTCTGTGTAAGTAATCAGTCCTCACCCAAGTGCAAGAGAACCCTTAGATAGAACAGAGCTGCAAGATGCCCTTGTCCTGTGAGAGTTCTTGCTGCCTGGCAGGCACTACAGACCATTCAGGCCTTATTAAGGGCCAGGAGTGCTGGTGACCTTTTTTTTTTTAGACCATGGAGGGCAGCAAGGCCATCTTGAACCTCTTCAGAGACTTCCCAGAACTGACAGAAATCGACAGTAGGGCCCAGATAGTTTAAAGGAGCACATGTACCTCTCCTGTTGACTCCAGTTCTCCGTCCCCTTGCAAAACTTGTGCACTCCAGGTAATCCTTTCTTGCTTCGTGCGTTCTACTCGTGCTACTCTTGTCTCTTCTACCTGCCTTCTCTAGGGAGGAAACCACAGGAGAGGTAACTAAACCAAGACAGCATTACCAACCTTCATAGGCTCAATTTACATGCCAGAACAAAAGGGAGGGATGGAGGGAGACATTTTAACGTGCAGCTCAAAGAGAGTATTTCTCACCCACTTTTCTGATCAGGAGATTAAAGTTACCTGCAACTCTGGTTTAGCATTACTGGCAGTTATCAGTTCTTTTGCAAATTATCTGCTTGTCAAAAGCTGCTAATCAGAGCCCTGCCTTAGGTTAGAGCACGACAGGCATCCCCTTCCACAGTGTTTGTGTTCTGCAGCAAAAGCCACCTACTCTTTAAGAGGATTTCTTCTAATATGCCAAAAGGACTAAGATGTTTCCTACATGTTCATTTAGATTTCAGAAACTCATCCAAGAGAAATGGGGAAGGAAAGCATACCAACCAAGTGATGAAATCCCTGCGTGCAATTTAATAAGTTTTTTGTTTAAGGAGGAAAAAGCAAAGCATTTAAACCAAAGTTGGGAAGTACTGAAAGAGCACTGTGCATAGGAATGGCAGTTGTTAATTCTGCTAATTAAAGTAAGTAGAAAATTTCAACCAGATCCCAGTGACAACAACTTGTTTTAAACTTATTTTGAATCACCATGCAGACGATGCAGGTTTAGACACAGGCTTTTTACTGCTTATAATGGGTGTACAGTATCAACTGAGAAGGCAGTAAAGTGGTTCAGCAACTTACATACCTTAGCTAGAAAATTAACAACTTTGTTCTTAGCTTCTTCAGAATTAAGGCACTGAGGAACAACATCTTCATGGCTTGTTTCCTGTCAGAAATATTAGTAGTTGATCAGTACATTGATGTTAACAAGGGAATGGACAAAGCAAAAAATCTTCCTATGACAGTCCCTGCCCTCTTGCAACCAACCTAAGCAACCAGTGCTTAATCTTCCTTCACTTCAGCTCCTGAAATCACTTCCAACTGCACTAGCTCCCATTACTTTTGATGTGCAATAGCACTTGTAACACTAAGACCCAAATTGCATGATGAAGAGCAGCAAACATTTAAGACAGGAGAATTTTTGTGCAGTAAAAGTTACGAGAGCCAAACACGTGCACCCAGAGTTGTGCTCTGCTCACCTCTGCAAAATGTGTGAACGCCTCCAGCGCGTGCTGGTGAATCAGCCAGGTCTGGTCAGCCAGCAGAGAGGCAAACAGACACGACAGCTGGGGCACAACCTGCCTCTGCAAGAGGAACAAACACCCAAAGAGTTAGTTGTGCATGTCTTGCCATCGTGATTTATTACTGAAGAATGGCTCTAAGGTCAAGGGACAGGTTTGGGAAATGCGAGAGTGCTACTGCCCTGTCTGGCAAAAAAACCCCAAAAACACTGTGAGGGAGGTGATGTGTTCTTTCTTCCTAGAGGTTTAAATGTCAGTCTGGTGAGAAGCAAAAACAGTGAATAAACCAAGCATCTTACATGCACTCAGCATGTCTTCATGAAAAATAAACCTGCCATACACCATTAATGAAGTCTCCAAGACAATTATGTCCTGGCACTCCTATAAGGATTTAATGAAGTGTATATTTAAATAAAAGGTGTATCTTTTCATCAAAAGACTGAAGATGATTTCACTAACACCACAGTTACATTTACCTGTGCTTCTTGTGGTATAAACACTTTTCCCATGGAGGACAGAAAATCCACCATCGCTAGACGAATGTGATCCGGGGGATCCAGCTGGAAAACCAAAGACTGCAGGGCAAATACCTGTGGAAAACAAACCACAGTGAGGCTCCGTCAACAGACTGCAGGTTAAAATGGTGCTCTCTCATCTCTAAATCCAAAGACACTGAGAAAACTGGACTTAAACCAAAAGGAGGGGCTGCACCTCAAATAAAATGGGGTAAGGTAAAGCTGCAGTGTGCAGCTTAGAAAGAAATGAGCAGGCTCCACACAGCACATCCATGTATCTCAATATCTTACAGAGTAACTGGAGATTTTGAAATGCAGTGTTAACCAAAATGCCATATGCTTGGTTTAAAACCCAGGAAAGTAATCAAACAAGAAATAAAACTAGAAACCTTCATATGTTAAAAGGCGGCCAGACTATGAAATAACTCATTTAAGATTTCAGCAAATCATGGAGAACTTGGTTTTCATGAAGTAAATTACTCATAAGAAGGGATTTTTTTTACCTGAGTAATCAGTTGAGCATCTAATGCTTGGATGAAAAATTCCAAAAGGTGAAGTAATAGACACAGTGTCTGCTGGAGACATGGCTCATCTGAGACCTTCAAGAGATGACAACATTGCATTTTAACTTATGGAATAACTACTTAAGAAAGAATTTCAAGTTATAGCAGTGTTCCAAAATTCTTAGTCTGACTTCACACACATAAAACACTGCATTGTAAGCAGAAGAAAATAGTACAATAATCATATCAATACTTCTAAGTAGTCATATTTTACAAGACCCTTTTCTTTGATTTTTATTAACAATATTTCTTAGCCCTCATCTCCTTCCACCGCTCACTAAAATAAGCAGCTAATCTGAACTATTTCTTTTCACTCCTCAGTTGCCAAATGTCCTCATGAGCTGAGGTTGGAAGAGACCTCTGAAGGGGCACATTGTTGGCTCCTCTTCACCCTCACTCTCAAACTTCCTTTTTTAATCAGAAGCCCGAACCATGGCAATCCTTTTTTCTTTTCTTTATGCAGCTGCAGCCATGAAGAGGTAACACGGTTGCAAGGGCATTGCCTGACCCCCTCAAATCTGGGAGGAGGGTGTGTGTTTCCAACTGCCAGGCTGTGCACTAATCAAACCACTGTGAGTTTTGTTCACATGAACATTTAAAACAGACCAAATCCGTAACTGGTGTGAATCAGAATGAGGAGTTTCTGATTTCTCCTTGAGCAAATCTGAATCTGACACTGAGTAACAGATGGAGTCAGAAGGAGCCACATATGTAACATTCAGGAAAAGTCAAACAGCTTCCCAGAGCACAGGCCTGCCCAAAACATAAGCCAGCTGAGAGCAGATGGGCAGCACAGTTACACTGTGCTTTACAGAAACAGTCCAATCCAAGTAAAACAAATTAGTAACAACAATGTGAAGAAATATCACCGGCCTCTCAAAGACATCATGTTTTCAGCACTGGAGCAGCAAATTCTCTTACCTGCTTAGCCTGGAGAAGAGTCCAGAACTGACTGAGCACTCCCAAGACAGATGCCTTAAGTTCTGCCTCCAGAGTGTCATCAGCAAAACTGCAGGCAGCCAGCAGGACAGAAAGGGCAGTGTTCTAGGAGGAAAAAATGTATAAGACAGACCAGAAAAACCTACATGTAAAACAACCCAAAACCCCAGGCTCATGTTAAACATCTAAAATGATACAAGGTGGCAAGAAGCCCAGTGTGCTGTGTCAGCTGTACAGCACAGCTAATCCAGCAGCCCACCAGCCAATAAAGCTTCCAAAGCAAGGAAACCAAACTCCTGCGAGGCTCACATGTGCTCCAGTCATTTGCTGCACTGGCAGGAGGAATCTGGCAGCAGACACTTCATGTGGAAGCCTCTGGTTTCTCACACTCCCTCGCCAAGGAGACCAGTGAGCACCTTTCAGATTTGATGCTGTATAAAACCAGCCAGGACTTTAAAACTTAAAAGTAATTGTATCCTAAGGTATAGCATAAATCAGAAATTCTAAACAAAAATACATGTGCTCACCCAGAGAGCAAACAACTAGAATAACTTGTGAACCACAAGACCTCCACTGTCACAGCAGAGAGTCCTAAGGTGCTGTGTGCTAGAAGAAAACTTTAACATGAAGAGTTCTTGCTCATGCATATGCCAGTTAGGCATGGAAAAAACACACTGAAAAACTGAGGTGACAGCAACAGAGTCCTTATAGTTTGGAAATCCAGAGCTCACAAATTTTTACAAAGAGAACCAAATCATCTCCCTTACCACGGGTCGGAGCTCTCCCAGGGCGCGCCTGCTGTTGAGCCATCGCCGGCACTGTGCGAGCGCGGCCACACACAGCTGAGCTGCCACCTGCTTCCTAAGGTCGAGATTCAGGGCCCTGAGGGATATGTGCTGCCACACAGCCAAGTTCTCCACCTCTTCTGGAAGAAACTTATGAGCAAATTCTACCTGGAAAGAAAAGGTAACAGAAACTAAGTAGGCCAGAAGACGACTTGATATCTCTCAGAAAGCTGAGAAACCACTGCTGGTTTGCTTTAGATATACTACATGGAAAAAACAAAAAGTGTAAAACCTTTCATTTGAATAAAATTCAACTTTTTATATAAAAAAGTTGTAGAACTGCCACCTCCCTTGTCACATATAGGACATCAGAATGATTAAATGACTTAATTCTTTCAGCTGCTTGAAGCAATGGCCCCAGTGAGTAGAAGAAAGGGCTTTGGCCTCTCCAAGGTACGAAGAGAGGCACTGACAGGACAGGACACTGCTCTTGATACCTGATGTCATGAGACCACTCGGGAACACCAGTCACAGTGCAATGTCAGGACACACAGTTTTCAGCAAATCTGGGAGATGTGCTGCTTTCATCCTTAGTCAGAAAAAGGACTCCACTGCTGCCCAGCAAGACCCTTAGAAAGGTGTGCAGTCTGCACAAAGTGGGATCCACTGTGACTCAGTAATAACAACTACAATAGCAAGGACAGCGGGCGAGCACTCATCTTGGCACTTCTGAAGAGCTGAAAGAGGATATTTTAACACAGGCCACTGGTTCAGATCTCTCCTAGTAACGACAGAAGATGCTGGTGCTGTACTTGCCTGGTGATCCGGAGCCATCATGAACAGCAGACGCCTCAGCAGGACACCCAGGGCAGAGACCTGGGAACAGTCACTGGGCCAAGCCTTTAGCTGCATTAGCATAAAAGGGTAATGCATCCAATTAAATTAAGGAAAAAAATCACCACCAAGCAAATAAATTCTATACAGAACGTTCTAAGAGTTGCTATGTGGGATCATGTTGGGAATACCAGGCATATTGTTTTATATTTTTACTGTGCTGCTTTTGCTAATTATTAACCCAGTTTGAAGAATGGAAACAATCTCAATTTGGATTTAAAAAAAAAAAGAAATTCCTGTCTTTGGTCATTTAGAAAGTTTGCCAGTATAACTTGGATTAAAACTGGTGCCAAGCTGCAAATACACCGTGGTTCTTACCAAGTGGGCAATCACATGGACGTGGTGAGCACACAGTTCAGCCGTTCCATACCTGGAACATGAGAGACAGAAGCTTGTGAGTCTGTACTTCCTAAGTCTTTTACAGAATATATACTATAAACCTTGTCTGAGAAATGGCCTGAGAAATTTCCTCTAACATATTTCAGCTTGATTTGCAGACACAATTTACCTGAGATAACCATTCCAAAAAACAATAATTAAATAATAGAGAAAGTATTCTTTCTTCCTTACTTGCATGAATGAAAAAATGGCTAAGCCATTTCTGTTCCTAATTTTCAAAATGTGCTCTAAATCTGAAAATAATCCAATTCTGGGAAAATTTTGTCTTAAAAAAAAAATCTCTTGAGGAATTATGTACAACAACAGAATGAACTTTATCTATGGAAAACCTGCTTGACCTACAATAAGAGCATCTTACCGGGCAAGGAAGCACCAGGAGTCCATCGCCAGCAGAGATGTGATCATGCTGGAACCCAGCACTGCATCCAGCAGGGCATATTCCTGAGGAGAAAATATACATGTGTATATTCATGCAGAAACTGATTGCAGGCCTGCTACTACTTTTACTTCACTAATTAGTACAGAACCTAGGAAGAGTTTCAAGCTTATCCAATTTAAAATGTTTGAAGAACTCTTTTTTGTACTCCATATTCAGCTGCACCATCAAGTGAGCAGCTACACCTTTAGATTTGCACACTTTGAATGCACATGTGCATTCACCTCAATGGCCCAGAGATCCTTCACTTGGAGACATTTCATCATGTGCATCCCTTCTTTGCAAGGCAACTCTTATGAAAAAAACAATGTATTGCCAATTTTCTTTCCAGCTTTATTGGCAACCTACTGAAACCCAAATGAATAATTTTCCTCTTTTACAAACACAAATTTTACCTGGAAGATGAACACAGCATTCAGAAAAAAAGAAACAAACAAACAAACCCCCTAAATTAGGGCTGTAATTTTTTGTGAGAGCTCCTAACTTTATCAAGGTTTACATTTATCTGGAGGTACTTCTGTCTATGTGCAGTAAAAGTGAAAAACTTTGAAAACATTATGTAACGTTAATTAAAGCCCAGAATATTCCTCTGAAGTAGAAAATGTTGCTCATTACCATTTTATGATATGTTTTTAGCTGGAATCACAACAATATGGTCTACTCTAAACTTAGTATAGACTAATAAAAACAGGTAAAGTTAATAAAATTTGAATACTGCATAAAAGAAAGCACTGAACTTTTATGATGATTTGAGCTCCCTCCCTCTGAAAGAGAACAAAAATTTCCAATGCCACTGAAGTCCTCAGGAACTCTTTGAAGCCTTATTTTCCCCCCTTCCTACAAGTGACATTTGCTGGATAACTCGACTCCAGCCATGTAACTGTGTCACAGCTGCTTTCTACAGAACCACTTCTTACCTAAGCATCAATTCAGGGCTAGGTCATTAAAAAGAACCCATTCTTTTATATCTAACCCATTTTTATATATAAAAACAGCTGAAGAGATGATAAGCAAAAAGCAATCTTACCAGCTGAGGGAAGTGTGATGGGAGTGTGGAAGCAATGAAGGAGCACAGGTGGACACAGACATAGTGATAGAGGGTGATGGGAACTGCTGGCTGCCCAGTACTGATCACCTCTGGCAAACAGACAGGGAGAGAAAGCTCACCAGGACACTGCTGGAAACTGAAGAAGAGAGCTGAAAACAAAGACAGGCTGCAAGGGGAAAAGAAAAAAACAGAAGAGAAATAGTTGGGTTACAGATACGTAAATCCAAAATCCCACAGGAAACATCTGTAATATAAAATCTTAGTACCACAAAAATCTTTGACAAGGAACAATGGCAATAACTTCAGTGGTTTTACACTGAATTTATGTTTCTGACTACCTTCCTCTTTTACAAGTCCAGGTGGTTACTTGAGGGTTCAGGCATAAAAGTTTGAGATTTTAACTCAGTGAAGCATCAACAAATTAAAAACTTCTCTCTCTTCTTATTCTGGAAGTACTTTAAATACCATTCCTTCCCTGAAAAAACGACATCTCTGGTTCTGTATCCTTCCCTCCTGAGGCACTGAACATCAGATCCTGTTTGTCTTGGCAGAAGGAAGTAAATCCATAGAGTCTGACAAATTTTACTACTCAGTTGCATGGGGAACTCCAGCAGCTGAGCCCCTCTGTTTGCCTGTATGGAACGATTGCTGTGGGGAGGAACTACAACAAAAACCTCGTTAGTACCTTTTTCCTGTGTTCCAGAGAGTTTGCACTTCCTCAGGCTGAGAGGGCAGCTTGTCCATTATGGTAACCAGGAGGAGACACTGGGGCAGCTGCTGCTCAGGAGGGAGACCTGCAGAAGTTTGTTTTCAAACGTGATGCAAGTTGCCCTGGTAAATACATCACGTGTCTAAAGCGGCTTATAAAGCAAGTGTAGAGGCAAATTGATGAACTATCTCAGCCATCCCAGAATTATGACTTGTTGGTCTGGGCACAAATCAGGGAGGAGGGAGTACAGAAACAAAAAGGTGGTAATTTTCCAGCTTGAAGGCATTCTGCTTTCCACAGAAAATACTTAATTTAGGAAAAAATGGCTGTCTTCCCCCACAAACAGTACAGCAGAAAAATTTCAGCTTACTTTGAAAGCTTGTGACAAAAGTGGATTGAAATTATGCAAAAGAGCAGAACTGACAGGATTTCTGTTAACCAGGTTAACACTGAAGTTATTGTGAGTCTTTTGGAAAAGATGAATTCAGCAACAACATGAACTATGTGTTATAAAACTCATCCAATTCAGCATGGAACTGCCTATATCACAGTCCTTACACAAGAACTACAGAGAAGCAAACAGGTTCAGAATATTTCTTGTGGTTCAGAAAGTCAAAATATCAGTCCCAATCCCTTGCAGATGTTTACATAGTACCACAGCACTGGTAGCTGTATTTTCAACCCACCTAACTTTTCACTTAACACTTGCTCCATGAAAGGACTAAAGGGAAGAAGCTGGTTGATAAGAGGATCCAGAGCCACGAGAAAAACCCGGGATATTTCCTCTCGATGAACTTCCAAGATCTCTGGAGCATAGAGACTGGGAGGAAATTTGCTGAGAGGGAATGGAAAAAAAAAAAAAAGTTAAATATTCTCAGTAGCATTTTCGGTAATATTATTTTTTTCCAAAAGAACTACAGAGAAGTAAGTTTATTATTTCCTTGTTCCTGTGAAATAAAAGAAAAGGCCCCCCATTTTAGAATATCTGTTATAGTCTAAGAGCTACAACTCTGCACTCAGCTTTTAAACTTAGCATCACAATCCAGTATTTTACTAAATGTTGAAAGAAAACCTTACAAGCTCACAGAAAATGCATGTAAAATACATAACATCTATCAGAAGAAACATATCAAATCACAAATGTCAAGTAAAAAAGAAAAGCCAACGAAACACCCGTATACACAATTTGACGGTCATAAATGTAACAGCACTGATTTAACACATGACACTAAAAGGGTACCACAATTTCTTTGAAGAGAGAAAACCTTGGGCAATTAAAAAGAAAAAGAAACAAGAGGAGAATAATTCAAAAGAGATCATGAAATGAAAACCTTCCACTCTTGCAGCTTATAAAGTGATGGTAAAAATGCTGCCTTGCTACTCAAAAATCCTGTCCAGTTTCCCTGAGTGAATAAAAGTTTACAACCTTGCACTTGAGAAAGATCTACAAGGTAAGTAAAGCTAAAAAAGGAAACTCATAAAAAAATATCCCCCCAGTCTTGGAGTGAAACATGCAGTGAACTCAGGTGCACATCACACCACAGAATGTGGTTTGAATTCCAAAAGAATGGCTGAAATCAGCCCTCGGATTTCAGAGGGTAAACTATCATTAGTAGAAAGCCCATGTTCCCCTATTCTTCCCCACCACTGCAGCAAATAGAAAGAAGAGTGATAAACCACAGTGATAAATCACTTGCAGACTCTTGTTCTATGAACAAAACATTAAAAGAGCATTTGCTTCTAGGAGAACCAGAGTCCTCTTGTGAGATTTCACAGGATTATAAACATGCAGTAAAGCTAAGAAAAATTTCAGGATACTTTGTTTCTGATCCATTCTTTCTCCAGGATGAATGTTTCCATACTTTGTCTTAAGGTAGAAATGATCTGTCACAAGTCACTACTGCCACCTGCATTTAGTGTTGGATTTTTTCTTTCTGCATATTCTACCCATAATTTGTTAAGAAATGTTGACATAAGTAGTCTCAACAAAGTTAATGGTTTGTCAATATGGGACATGCACAGCACTGATCAAGAATAGGGTTAAAGTAACTATATCACACAAAAATGCTTAATTCATTAAAAATATTTTTGTTTTCTATCCATGAAAAAAAGATGACAACAGCTTTGGAACAAGAACTGTATTTCTGTATCTCAGAATACTTTAAGAAGGCAGTAAAGAGATGTTATTGAGATACTATCAATGATCAATTATTTGTACTTCACATACCTGTATATCTGAAGAAAGAGCTGATGTAACTGAGAACAGCAGTCAGAGAAGTAAGCAAGAAATTCCTGCAAAAGCCATTAATTTTGAATGGTACTTTCAATATAAAATACATCATTAATTACACTTTTTGTTCTCTTATACTGGTGTGTAAAGTACTAAACTGCAAAAATTAAGTTCTAACAATCCACAGCACAAAGCAAGAGCAAAGCAAACAATAAACAAAGTAACAACAATAAACAACAGTATCCATTTCTTCTTATTAATGCCACATCCAATTCAATAGTTCAAACAACCAACAATTCTGGAAACTCAGCCACTCTGGCCATAAAGATGGACATCTCCTGCCAACTCCATGGTGATATTGCATGAAGCAGTTTATTATACTTGTTTTTCTGGGAAATCCCTGCTTAGACTTGGGAGTATATAAAGGTGGAAGAACTACAGGCAGGTTACTGATGTTAATTATGGATGTTAATTATCCTGCCCATATGGGATAGTCATAAATTGTTAAGATATTATGAAGTACAAAGTTATTCCAGCTGCAGACCAGAGGCTTGAACTTAATCCTAACACAGACTTCATGTACAGAACCTACCTTGGTGTAGTGTACAAGGGAATTAGCAAAGAACCTGCACAGTTTGACTGTCTTCTGGAATAGCCTTAAGTCAGTGCCCTCCTGTGCAAAAGAAGCAGTTCTAGAAGTTAATATACAGAGTAATACAATAAAAAAGGAAGTTAGATTGCTAACAATGTTCAAAACCTATTTCACATTTGATTCTCTACAGACTCTGCAGCTAAGGGGGAAAAACTTTAAAAATATTTATTATGCCTCAACATTTTTAGAGCAATATTCAGAATTGGAAGGTTATCTTTTGATTGACTTTGGGATATTGTCAGTTCAGGAAATAAATTCTCACAGAACATGGTGAAAACTTAAGTGTCTCACAAAACATCCTCAATCTAAATAAAGTGATGGGCCTCACTTTCATGTGGTTTCAAAAGAATAAGGTATTCTGCCTACCACATGAAATAAAGAAAACCCAAAAAACCAAACCCAAACTACTCCAAGCAGTAATACAGCACAGAGAGTTTATCCTCCTCAAGTTCACTGTCAGCTTTGGGAGCTTTTTAACTCACCTGTATCTCTGACACCTTCATTTGCTCAGCCAGTTGCAGACAGGAGTCAAAAGACAGAAGAGTGTCCTTGCAGAGGCCCCCCAGGATGTCGCTGTGTTTCAGGTGGCACTGCAGCAGAGAGTGATGCTTCAGGCTTTGCCTGCAAGGTAGGAATACAATCAGGTATTTAACGGTCAGAAGTGATCATGCAATGAATTCTTACAAATCCAAATAACTTCTTTAGGCTTTTGTACAACACTGATTGGTGCAATATCTCTGTACACCGAAAACAGAAACTCAGAGAGAACAACCCTCTCCACAGCCATGACTGAAACAGAGGAGAGGCAGGATGAAAGCACAAGACGGTCAATCAAGCCAAAAATGTCTACAAAATTGCAGGTAAGACCTCTTAATATTATTTATTCAGACAACAGTGCTGCAAATTTTCTTCTGCATTGCAATACAAAAAGTCAAGTTCCTATTACTTTTCACACCCATTCCTACCTATGTCCACTGGCAGTGCTTGAATACTACTCCTAGCTAAATTTCTAAATTGCATTTCTCAATTTACTTAGCAAAGAGCTAAAGTGAATTCTCTAATTTCGATTTTATTTGAAACTCTGAACACAAAGCAATTGAAACCTTCATTATTTAAAATTACAGTTCAGTGACATACTTGATTATGAACTTCCACGTATTGGCATGAAGAGCATGGTCCATATTGGAAATGACAGAGCATATCTCCAGCACAGTGTGGATCACTGAGGAAAGAATAACAACAAGAGTTAAATCAGATTTAGGAGTTCACAGCAATCCCAAGCACTAAGAGAATACCAACACACTGACACTGAATTGGGAAAATGGCTCAGTGTTTAGGTGCTGCCCCTATCCTACAAACCTACACAACATGCCCCATCCCACAGAGGAAGTTTCAGGAGAACAGAAATATTTCAAGCTTCAAAATTCTGCTTTTTGAAAGGCTGGTCAGGACAGCAGGAACTGAGCACGCTCAGAAATCTGTTTTAAGAATTCAAACATACTCTATAGAAAAAAATGACTAAGCAAGACTGAAAAAGTGTTAAATCCACATATACTTGACACTATATCTGTGATGTTATCTTCAGTGGATGCAGAGCCCATGGAAATCATATCAACTAGTTCCATCAGCTGCTTCTGAAGGGAGTAAGTTTCCTTGAACACAGCTTGTAGGAGGTCAGAAATCAAGTGCAGGTGCCCACAGTACACTGATTCACTATCCTGCAGAAAATGGGAAACGAGGTTTAAAAAGAAGTTCAGGAATCACAGCCTGATTTTTCACATGCTAAAAACACCAAGAGCTTTGTCATACATTTCCCTGGGAAAAAAAGAACAAGGCACAGATGTACCTACTTTAACTCAATATACAGTTTCTGCTCCCACTCCCTGATCACTAAATATAAAATGTCAGTCACCTGCAGCCTCATTGACAACGAATGAGGTCTGCCTGGCTCTAGTGAATTTAGGGGGTTCTGGGTTAGGCCTCCACAGGTGAACTTAAGATCATATGATAAACTTCCACGGACAAACCTAAGATCATATTTGACAATACAATACAATACAATGTTAGCAACAAAGGAAGCAACATTCCAAATATTTCCCAGTACTTTCAAATCAAAATTGTTAGATAAAGGTGTGGCACCTGAGTTTAAGTCCTGACATGGAAAACTGATGTAAAAAAAGAAAGACAGAATGAAAGTGAAAATGAAAGGCAACTAAAAGCTCCCGTGTCCTTATGATAACCTGGTTTTATTTTCACTGCTTAGAGGGAATTACTGTTGCATCTGAAAGTCCAGATCTGAAAATGACAGATGTTACTTGTAAGCAACATAGAGATGCCAATCTCCATTTTCAATCCACTCTGGAACTTGCATAGAAATAAGGTAAGTCACACCATGCTGGTAACCACTGATAGCTCTGAAAATCCTGCAGCCATTAGGAGTGCACAGATCTCACAGAGCAAAATGTTCAGTGAACACTGATGCAAAATATGGAAATGGCACAGTCTGAGCCTCTCACCACCAGGTCATATTTGCTGGGCACACAGCTGAAAAATCATCTCTGGACTTGCGCAATAAGTGAACCATTTAACAGCAAAATTTAAATTAAAAGAGTTCGACAACAATATTATTTCAAAATAGGATCTTCTTACAAAGTGAGTGTTTCCTAAACCCCAAGGAGCATAAGGATGCTTCTCCTTCCAACAGAGACCTACCCTGCAGTGTGTGAAGGTGTTCTTTATGACGTAGAGCACAGAGGCAGGGAGGGAGCGGACGCTCTCCAGGGGCACACAGTCCTGCACGGAGCACACGGAGCGCACACAGCCCGTCAGGGTTTCCAGCAGCTGCACCACAGTCTTCAGGCAAGAACAAACAACAGCAATCAATGGTTTTCACTCCTGCAATAACCTCCAAAGCATCTTTTCCCTGCTGGATTGCACCCGGATTTATATGGCATTTAAAGTTCACTATTTGCATAAATAAGTAGTTCGTTAAAAAGGAATGAAGCGCCATAAAATAATACTGAGCAATTCCGTATGTACTGTGAAAACTTTGTATTTCTTTGATTACTGTTCTGAGTGTCCAAAAATATTAAAACTGAGAATTAAGTGACTGTATAAACAAGTGTCAGATTCACTCTTTAAATACAGTGAATCACATGCCATTTGTGTTAGTAACTGCAGCAGAATTTGAGATGATTTTTTAAATTATGATTAGCATCAGGTGATAGATGCAATCAAATCATTCATAAAATGTTAACTGAATTTCAGCTACAAAGGAAGATTAAATTACATTTTAACCACCAGTAGGTGGCAAAAATATTCCAAAAACCCCTCAATAGTTCAGGTAAAAGCAAAGAATGATGTAAACATCCCTTTGACAAGAACAGGACTTGCCTGCAGCAGATTCCTTACAGTACTGCATAACTCTGTGCTGTGGCTGGTTAACCCCTTGGCCTCACTGGATAACTCATACATCAAGTTATCAAAGAGCTGTAGAGTCTGTCAGAAGGAAACAAAACTTAAACCTTTTATTTATGAAGGTACACATGCAAATAGCAACACTGTTCTGTATCTGCTTGCTTCCTTGCTATGGAAGCACAGGCTACAGAGAGAACTCCCAGGAGAACTTAACGCTTTCCAGCATTTCAGTCACAAAACATGATGTACTAAGAAGCACAACCTGTATGGTTTTCCCAAATTATAGACATAAGCTGTTACTTTTTGTAAAGTATGTTAGGAAATAAACTTCCCAGCTAAACCTCTTTCTACCAAAGACTTTTTTACTTTAATTATGGGGTTAAACCCCCGTAATTTTAAAAGGATTTTCGTTTTGTCTCAGAAAAATTGTTTATTTGTTGAGAATGATCATTAACCTTTTGAATACATCAAAAGGTCTATGATCTTCAAACAATGTTAATTTGTACTTTAACACTCATCAAATGTCCAAGGACCAAAACTACTGTTTTCACTGCAAAGACAGTGAGATGCTTCCAGGCACGTACAAGATAAACAGGATATGCCTATTATTACACATTTTTCTTGTAATCTCCAAAATTTGTTACTTGACATAAAACAAGAGAAATGGAAATCAAATGGCCATTTTTACTGGCTTCTTAAAATGGACAAGCTGAGGCCTAAATCAGTAATTTGGCACTGCTTTACTTCACTTAAAATGCAAGCACTCAAGAATTTTAATAAAACTACAGCCAAAAAATCTCCATTGTTTCATCAAAAAAGAGAACATATGTTAGGCCAGTACGGTCTGAGAGTTCATTCACTATATTAATTCACAAGTTTCACAACATTTATTCATGATACACAAGTGTTGGGTTCTTCAGTTTACTTGTCCTGAGAAGCTACCTCACATAAAAATTCTCCACCTGGGACATTTTATAAAAAGACCAATCTTCTCAAAAAGAAATAAGCCCCAAAACTCTTGCTGAATACAGAAAGAATATTGTATATTTAAATCTCTCCCTACTGTAAAGAATGAGAACAATCACAGAAACAATCCAACACAAAATTGTGAAAACTCTTAAAGGGTAAAATTTTAATTTTGAATTTTGTATCCTACACAATAACTATATTGTGCAATTTCAAGAAAGAATCACTGCATTATAAGCAGTTTTTAGCACTGGACCAACTGACAATTCCACAGTTAACTGAAGCTGTCCTACCTTAGGCAATACTTTGGAGAAAAAAGTTTGTTCCAAATCTTCAAGGCTGATATGGGGCAAAAACATTTCAGTCAGGATCCTCAGAACACCTGTAAAGAAAAGCATTTAAACATTTCAGAAAAAACAATGTGTGATTATCAGAACTACGCAGCTACCTACCAGAGGAAACATAGAACTGCATCAAGCAAAACCAGATCAGGTACTTGATTTTGAGAGAGGCAACATAACATTTGCCTTATCTGAAATGCATGAAAGCACACGTACATCATCTGAAAAATCAAGTAACAGTAACAGCTCCAACATGCACAAAAACATCAAAAAGAGCATCAGACCTGACTCAGCTCAGTTGAAGGCTGAGCACAACTGTTTGCCTATGGATCTAGTACTTTCCACATTCCAGTTGCCAAGTAGCTGCACGTTTAATGTGCTGGTTGGCACTAATATACAATGTAACCGCGAATTTTAGCAAGACTCTTAAACAGTTACAAATGAGCCTCATTTTCTTTTCACTATTAGCTATCACAAGAGCTTTGTCACCTGTAAGATAACAGCCAAAAAGACAACAAAAACACAAGATAAAACGCACCCTTCTTTCACATATTTAAAAATCAGAAGTAACAGGAAGGAAAAAGCAGCCTTACATGCAGAACTTCTTTATGGGCTTTTATAAAGCTTATTCAACATGCAATTTGTAGAACATGCAAGGTCCAGCAGGATTGCTGAAGACTCTGAAAGTCACCGGTTGTAGCTTAAGTGTTTTTAAGTAGTGCAGAGTTTATAAGGCAATTGCAATACAATGATCTGTAGGAAGAGGCACTTCTTAGCCACTACTTACGAATATGCTCAGTCCAGTCTTCACACTCTTGATACATTGAGTAAAAACGTTAAAGAAAATCAAACTTGTTCTGCTATAAAGCTTATCTTTAAAGCACTTGCAGAAATCACAGTGACTTCTCACCCTGTCTCATGTTCATATGGAGGGGATGCTTCTTAACCAACGCAGGCTGATATCGCTGAGTCCCCATATGATCAGAAAAGTGTTTCTAAAATGTATTAGAGAGTAAGTCTTGAGGGGGTTTTGTTTTGGTGGTTTTGGGGTTTTTTTTTAGTGGTGTGTGGGTTTGGGGTTTTTTTGGGGGGGGGCAGGGGGAAGAGGGAATTGTTAATCTACAGCGCTGGATGAACCACACGCTATTTTCTAATCTTTTATTTCAGGGAAGGGCTGTTTGCAGCGAAACACCCGGCACACGGCTTTCCTATCCCGTGTCAGCCCCTCACAAGGTCCCACCGCTTTCCCCCCCTCAGGTTTACTCGCCCGGACCGCGGGAGACTGAAGGATGAGCCCGCCCCCCCCCCCCCCCCCTCCCGCGGCCCCGCCGGGAAGGATATGAGGAGCCGGGGCAGGACGGCGGGCAGCTCCCGGCGGCACAGCTCCCAGTCCCAGCCGCCCAGTTCCCGCAGGAGCAGCTCGGGGTCCGTCTGGGACATGGTGGCCGCGCTCCCCTCAGGAACGGGCTCGGCGGGAAAGTTCTCCCGCCATCCCAGGAGCCCCCGCGCGCCGCGCGTCAGGAAGCGGAAGCGGCTCCACGTGGGAGAAGCGGAGGGAGATCCCGCCCGGCACCCGCGGGTCGGTACCGGCACCGGGCAGGGAAAACCGGGAGGGGAGCCGGCCTGCTGCCTCAGCCGGGCTCCGGGGAAGGGCGGCGGGGCCGCCCTGCGCGGGGAGTTTGCGCTGCTTGGGACGCTGAGTCTGGAATGTGGGTTTTACCGGAATTGCCGGCTGTGCTCAGTCTGTGATCATTTAATTTCCCTGTATTTGTATTATGTGACAGATGTGGTCCCCGTAACGCTGCGTTTTCTAAAATTTAAATGGTTACAGGGTGGGGGTTTTAATCACAGAATTTTTGGGGTTGGAAGGAAAATCATCCAATCCAACCCCCTTGCCAAAGCATGGTCACCTAGAGCAGGGGACACAGGAACATGTCCAGGGGGCTGAGAACGTCTCCAGAGAGGGAGACTCCACTACCTCCCTGGGCAGCCTTTTAATGAAAATCAGGATGCTACAATTAGACTGTTTGTGCTGATATTGATGATATGTAAAACTATTTACTCTGTTTCCAGCAGTAATTCACCTGGCTATTGGGAAAACATCTGATACACCACCTGCAAAGTACGAAGTACTCTTTCCCACAGCAGTATTGACATAAAAATATCCCCTACAAAAAGACAAAAGCCAGAAGAAAAAAAGAAAAGACCACCTTTGTATCAGCCTTGCTCTTAAATGAGTGTTTCTGGCTGTAATAAATTAAGCTGACATTTTTAAACTGTTCTTCCTGAAAATGGATTTTCGATTTAATTTTGATATTGATGAAAATGAGAACAGTGAAGCAGACACTCACTTCTTACTGCTGGGCTGTCCAAAACACAAGCAGGAACCTGTGGAACAGAGCAGGAAAACTGCCGATGCTGGAGCAGACTCCATCCCAAGGCCAGGTGCTGCAAAGCACCAGGATGAGGCACCAAAGACAAAGCACTGCGTGAAAGCTGCCAAGGAGCACATTATACCTGGAGATCTCAACAAAATATTGGAAAACAAAGTAATGGAAACAGTATTGGACCTGTATCATGTAAAGGTGTCTGTGCTGGAAACGACATGTTCGGGTGATGCAGACAGCGAAGGCATCGTGTCCAAAAGTGTCTCTTCTCACTCTGATCTCATCCCAGGAGTCTATGAAGGAGGACTGAAAATCTGGGAATGCACCTTTGATCTCATGGACTACTTTTCTGAGGCTGAAATACATTTTACCGACAGGACTGTATTGGATCTTGGCTGCGGGGCTGGATTGCTGGGAATAGTTGCCTTGAAAGGTAAAGCTGAAAGAGTCCATTTTCAGGACTACAACAGCACAGTGATTGAGGAAATAACCTTGCCTAATGTGGTGGCCAACTGTGTAAATGAAGGCACTAGTGGAAAGGACAGAAAAGCCAGCAAACCTCCTGCCAAGAGGCCCAGGAAAGCAGAGGGCTCACCTGATGTGCTCACCAAATGCAGATTTTTTTCTGGAGAGTGGTCTGAAGTCACCCAGCTCCTGTTAAGCAGCAACAAACCCTTTTCAAAGTATGATATAATTCTCACATCTGAGACCATCTATAATCCTGATTATTACAGTGCTTTGCATGATACGCTGGCTCAGCTCTTGGATAAAAAGGGCCGTGTGTATTTGGCAAGCAAAGTGCATTATTTTGGGGTTGGTGGTGGTATCTACCTCTTTCAGAAATTCATTGAAGAGAGAAATGTGTTTAGAACCAGTATAATTAAAACCATTGATCAGGGACTGCAGCGATGCATTATGGAAATGGCCTTTAAAGATTCCAGTTAAAATTCAACCACTAGTCCTTAAAAAATAACTTAAAAATGTTTTAATCCCCTATCTCTTCGCTTTTTCTCTGTTATTCCGGTTGACAAATTAAGGATGGTGGTTATTGAAATGTTTAAAAAATTCTGTCTGACTAGAAGTAAAGGACTTTTCTGACACTGATTTTGCATGGAAAAATGGAGTTCTGCTTAAAGCAGCATCTGTTTATGCTAATTAATTGCCATTGATATGTATTTAAAAATTAAGGAAGTTGCTGTCCCTAGTCCTCCCCTTTCACTTTGTCAGCACCAGAATTGTACATCATACAATGTGATGAAAATATGTCACGTGGGATGACCCAGGAATGACGTGACATACTGTAGCTGAATGAGATAATTTAGCATCCTGAATTAGTGCAAGAGGCTTTTCTTGAGGTCTGGGCCTCCCTCAGATACGGTCTAACTGCAGCCAGGTTTGGGCACAGACCACACACCAGTGAGCTCTGCTGCTTTGCCACCAGAGGGGGATGTGATTGTATTTATCACTTGGGTCCTACCCTGCCAGCGATCTCACAAATCTGGGTAATGTTTCCCTGTGTAACACACACGACTTGCTCAAATCTTTGAAAAAGTGTACCAGAGAATATTTACTGCTGGGGGCTCTGAATATTCACATTCAGATTCTGACATATCGCTCTCTATTCAGCAAGTAATTAGGAAAAGTGATGCTGGTTTAGAAATGAATAAAACAATTCTGTTTCAGAAGCTGACTTGAAAGTCTTGACACAAGAGGAGCTCCTTACAACAACCAACCAATAAGCCTATGAGTGCAACAGTGGAGGATGGCAGAACTGAGCTTTAGGTGACAGCTGGGAGAGGAGACAAACCACAGTTTAACTACATTGCTGCACTTTTTTTTAAAAAAGTTTTTTCCAGAAATTAACTGCCCCATTTTCAAAAACTTGCTGGGGTTCTACTGACCACCCACACCTCTTTCATGTCTTCAGCAGTTTGGCAGGACAGAAAGCATTCAGAAAAGCCTGTGTGCAAGGCACTGCTGTTTCCTAGGCTGAAGATAGTGATGGTGCTGAAGAAATTGCCTGACCAAAAATGCAAACAAACCCAAAGAAATAAAAAACCCTGGTCCTGAGTGCTCAGTGTCACCAGCAACTAAAAAAAAAAGTCAATTGCATGTTTTGTCTTAATGAAAAACAGACAAAAAGCCATTACACAGCTGTAACATGTAGATCAAAGGCTACTGCTTCTCATCATGCACTGTTTTATTGGGAGCCCTTGCAGAAATATAAAAAAAGAGACAGAAAAAGAGGCAGTCAACCAGTGCAGTAAACTGGATGGAGGGATACTCAGTGTAGGGGAGAAGGGACAACAGTTTGAGGGTATGGAAAAACTTATTACAGCAGCAACCTAAATCACTTTAATTATTGCATAAAAGTTCCAATCACTGAAGACTATGAACATCGGCCTCAAATTTCTATTTTGACCCTACTGCTATTAAGACAGAGTCATAGAGGATTTCCTGTACTTTACAGAAGAACCTTAACTACTGTTGTTTCAGACTATTTTAAAGCGGTCCTTTGGAAACTACTGAATCTGGCCTTTCATAGGATAGGAGAGGGAGGAAAAACGCAGTCAGTTGAACCATGACTGTCACTGTGCTTTGGAAATTTTTCTGCATTGACAACAGATAACTGCTGACTACAAACTGAGGAACAAAAGTTTTAGCTTTGGCAGATCAAGAAATTACTGTTAACAGTTTTTGTTAAAACAGGGAAGCTAGAAACAAACTGATTTACAATTTTTCAAACCTTTTTGACAAAGACAAATCATGGCTTGCACGCAGGGACTGAATAGGTTGTTCTACACCTGCTGGGTCTGGTGCTGTGTCAGAGAACCACACCTGAAATAATAAGAAATGCTGACCACTATGACAAAGAATATGGTTAAGAACAAGAATATCAAGTATTTTCTGATGAATAAAGGAAGAAGGTACTTACAATCTTCTACTAAAATGTTTCTTCTTGATAATATCCCATGATCAAACTTGCTGTCTTAGGTTTAAATACTACACTTTTACTGAGTATCTTGCTCAAACATAGCTCTGTTTTTGTGCAAATACAGCATCAGATGTTTTAGGACTTCAGCAGAAGACTGCTAGAGCCATAGTCTCAGTGACTGCACACCTGCAAAACAGGTAACCCCACATAGTATAATTAAATTCCCCTTTCAGAATTACAGATGGGAAATAATGAAGGATGTTTTTCTCAGGTGAAATCAGCAAAATTAGCATTGGGATTTCCGTAATTCCAAATGAGTTCTGGTCTTAAAATTCAGCAGATACATGCTGACAAGAAGCAGGATTCAACACTTAGCTCTGTAGGCTGATTGTTCTGTTGGTGTTTCAACATAATATACCTGCTTTTTCTCCCCTCATCCCATCCCCTCACTTTTTGAACAAGCCGTTACAATAAGAAATCCGGTCTAAATTAGGTCTTTCCCGTAAGTGTTGTGGAGAGAAAGATTAAAATCACTCATTAAATACCTCAGGAAACTAAATTAAAAAGCTTGTTTATTTTAACGGGTACTATCCTTACTGATGACTTCCCTTTAAAGACTATTGGCTAGTTTTGGGAAATGAGGCTATTTAAAACCCAGCTTTGTATACTGGCAATTACAGTTATTTTACTAGAGCTTAGGGGGAAAAAACCCATGAGAATGGAAGTGGGAAGTGCCCAATTTGCAAATTACTGACCTGTATGCTATTCTTGGTTACAAGGCACACAGACATTTAATCATGCTCTGAAATCAAAATCTTAATGCAATCATTTGAAGTGGTGCAGCACCAGGTTCAAGAGATCCTGCTCCAAGGTGATTATTGGGGTGGAGATACCTGGAATTCTGCTAATGAGGAATGGACTGAACATTTTCAGGATAAGAACAGGAAATTCCTCTCTGCTCACCCAAAACAAAGCCACAGAAAGGTGACATAAGATGGATAACTAGTGTAACAAGGCAGTAACAGCAGGATTTTTTTATTTGTGATAGAAACTGGACTAAAGCCTCTCAAATGTCATAGTTTTTACTGTAAGAGTCACATGGAAATTGAAAAGAAAAAGCTACTCTATACCACCAGATACTGGTGGATAAGTGCAATAGGAGCCACAGCAAAGGGAAGAACTAGAATTTATACACAAATACCTCTTGAAGACTGCAAGTCAGCAATGTATTCCCTTGAAATCCACAAATGAATTAAAAGAAGACTGGCAGGAAACAAAAAAAGTGAAATCTGTAGCAAGTCCTTTCACAACTAATAAAGGGCAACATCCTGCCAACAACAGGAAGCAGGTAAGTTAATTCACACACTGTCCAGGTGTACTGGGTTTGCCAGGAGGTGGTTATAACAATTATTGCTGGAAAAAAAGCATGATTATTCTCACAGGGAATAAAAGTGATATAGGGGAATCAGAAGGAAAGCAGTATTGGCAGAATTTGACATTGCCATCAGTCTGTTATAGGGAGGATCTCACAGAACAAAGACATTGATCATTACTTTTATGGAACACAAATACTGGATTTTCAAAACCATGGAGTAAATCAAAGATTTAGATCATTGGTGAAGAAATGTAACAGCCAACCCCACCCTCCACACCAATTTTTGTTAATGTGGATAAGATCAAAAGCCTAAAAAGTAATAGAAAAATAAAGGAAACTGAAAAAAACCTGTGGTCAAAAGACGAGAGAACAGGTTTGGTCCTGTGGTGTTTTAAGCTGATGGCAAAATCCTGATGTATCCTACAATATATCAGTGAGACAGGACTGGATGAAAACAAACTGGAGGTCAGATAATGTGGAAGTGTTTAATTAGACAGCACATCAAAAGGAGAGGAAAAACGCTTAGAACTACATATTCTGCACAAAGGAATGAAAAATGAGGTATCTCTGGGGATTAACGACAGTATTATAAATTACAGCAGAGTCCAGTTACTCCAGATTTATGCCTACATACATAGACACATTGAACTTTTATTTATAATCAAAGTACAGCTCACAGTTACCAGTTTTCAACTGCTGATTGTGTTCACAGTTTATTTCTTGTCATCTGACCATGTAATTTCATAGTCTGTATACACTTTCTTCAGTATCTCTACAGTCACTGAGTGATCTGCTTTTCCATAGCCCTGCAAGACAGAACAAATGTTTATTGGACACGTACAGTAAGTCTTCAGAACCATCCAGTTCTTGTCTACACAAATGATCCAGTTGGAATTTGATACTTCAAGTTGTTCACATACAAATCAAATACAGGTTCTGAAAGAATTATTCTTGCATTATCATATTTTCCTATTGTCCTTTCCAACTCCCCCCCAATTCAAATTTTAGAAAATAAATGAGATGGGCTCAAGTAATTTCAACATGCATTTTTCACATAATTTCTCCATCAGAAAGCTTGTTTTAAAGTGTTTCAAACCCCTCAGCCACCATATTTGCTGAATGTTCTTTTAAACCACAGAGATTGCACTGACCCACTTTAATGTATGGGCACACAAACATCTGATTTGGCTCAGCTGAAGGAAAAGGGAATAAGCCACCACATGTGCAAACATTTGAGTACTCTTCTAGCCACTAAAGAAATCAGTCTTCATGTTTTATTTATTTGCAGTCTTGCCTTAACTCCTAATGGCTTAGTTTTAAGTATCTGTGCTCTTATGCCATTGCAACTCCAAACTAAGGCCAGGTCAGATGACCCACGTGATTTTTAACCCTCATTTAAAATCACTGCTCAGTGTTACTTTCACTGAAATTTAAACCAGTTGTAGTAGAAGCTGCCTTTCCGTTATTGTCTTACATGACTGAATGTGTTATCTTGATTTCTTATAATAGAACTGCAATTTTTTTTCCCAGTGAAAAAGCCTTTACTGCACAACAGTGCAGTGTACTGATTAAAACCTGTGATTTACGGGCTGCTTTCTTTTTCCAGTAATATTTCATACAACACTTAACTTAGAAGACTGAGAAAAAAATAGCTCAAGACTGCATTATCACACAAAACATGTACTCTTATTCATCACTGACTCAGCCCCAAGAGGAACAGCTTAAGTAAACTGCATTTAAACTGCACAGGTTAAAATTGATGTGTTATAAAACTCACACTTCTGAAAAATACCAAATAATGTGGTTATGCCAGTTGTAAAGCAAGAGCTACGGATCACTCTTACATTGGTAACCACTTTAAAGACCCCATCCAGCCTTGCAAATAAAGACCAGCCTTGCAAATAGCAACACAACATCTACTTCAAAAGAAGTCAATGATTATTTCTCTGATTTCCATAAAGCACCAGGTTAGTTCTGTTTTAGAATCTGACAACAAACTTTTAAGTCAAGAGAAGCATTAAACCAATGTAATTAATATATTAACTTCTGACCTGCAACTGAGGTCATCTGGCCCTCCAGGTCTCTGCCTGACAAGCCCTCATGCCAATAAAACTCTGCTTTTACATCATCCTCCTGTGTAAGCATCAAGGTACCAGAAGCAGAGAAAAAAGGTATTTTGCATAGACAACAAAAGCAAGAGTTGACCACTGCCATTAACACTGGTTTGGCGGCTGAATAATATAGGTGTCAAGTCTCATCAAAAAACACAGTTGTGGTGAGGAGTTAAAATTATGAGAATTTAACAGAAGAAGCGCTGCCTTCCCACCCCACACAAATCCTGAAGAGGTTTTTCTTTTCTTATGATTCCAGGTGGCAAGAGTCATCTTGGAACAAAAGCATCACTAACAAACACTTGATACATTCAAGGCCCAACCTTCACCGCTCATCTAAGGTAAGCAAATTTGAAGTAACCATCACTTACTATAGGAAATTAAAGGAACTTAATAGAACTATTTTCTTCTTGTCTAAATTAAAAGCCTAGAATCTTTACTCACAGTTATTACTACAGAGGCAGCTATGCTTCATCACTGAGCAACACCAGAAACAGACTACAGCATTTCCCTACATTAGAGAAATCCTGAACACTTATTGAGTCTTTCCTAAAGAAACTGAGCTTACATGGAAATGTGAGGAGTAACAAAAATGCTATTTTTATTCCACAATACACATTACTACATCTTCACCTACTAAAAATTCACACCTAAACTGGGTCTACTCTTCTCAGCCAACACACACAGAATAACAGACATGATTTAGCTGGTCACTACCAACCAACATTTTTGTTGGCAAATAAAGATCGCGCAATAACTGAATTAAGTCCCTGTAGCTACAAATGGGCCATTCCTGCTCTAGCAGTAAGATGGAAAGACTGAATCAAGAGATGTCTGCTTTCATTTTTGGTCTTGATTATAACTTAACCTAACGCTGAGTAATAACCAACTTTATCTTTTTGGTCTCCCACCCTAAAACTATTGTTTTTCTAATCTGTCTCACAAGTGAGCCAGGCGAGTTTTCCAGTTAATGTTTACACTGTGACGAAAATTGCCAAAAGCCACCATACTACAGAACATCAGAGACAAAAGGATTTAAATGAATATGAGATGCACTTACTGTAGAGAGCCCAAATACCCTGATTTTCTTGTCTTTGCTATTGTGATCAATTTTCCCTCCTCCAAGGCACTTGCACTCGTATCCCAGCTTTTCCATCTCAGGATTCACTTTTTCAAATATGTGATCTGCACAAGAAGAACGGTGACAGCCATTAGAATACGCACTAGGCATCAAGTACTCTGTTTTGCACTCATTGTCCTCCAGCTTTTTCCACCTACAAGAGAGGGATATTTCTCTTCACAAGTATAGAAAAGTATGTCAATTATTATTTTAGTTTTTTACTTAGCGCATCTCGCTCTCTTAAATCGGGTTTGGGAATGGCACCCGACAGAGAGATGGGCCCGGCTTTCATGTCACACGAGGGACGTAGAACTGGGAAAACAGGGGCTTCCTGAGCTGCTGGGGACGGCGGCTCCCGCTCCCCTCAGCCCCGCCGGGGACGGTGACGGGGCCCTGCCGCGGCCGCCCCCGCTCGCCCCCTCACGCCGCGGGCTGTCACGCACTGTGGAACTCGGCCGACCCGGTGCCGCGGACGATGTCCCGCTGCTCGCCGCCACCCGGGCGCTGCAGGCGCACCAGGATGTACTTGAAGGTGCCCTCGGGGTCGATCTCCACGTCCCGCACGGCCGCCATGGCGGGGCCTGGCGGGGCCGGGGGCGGGCGCGATGGCGGCGGGCGGGGCTGCGGGCGGGGAGGGGCTGAGTGAGGCCCTCAGGGGCCCATCGGTCAAATAATGAGCGGCGTGAGCTGTGGGGCAGCACACCTACAGATCACTCTTGCCCTAGTAACCACTTTGAAGACCCCACGGGCAGGGACACTTTATGCTATCTCAGGTTGCTCCAAGCCCCATCCAAACTGGCCTTGAACGTTCCAAGGATGGGGCGTCTGCAGCTTCTCTGGGCAACCTGTGCCAGGGCCTCACAGGGAAGAATTTCTTCCCGATATTTAATCTAAATCTACCCTCTTTCAGCTTAAAACCGTTCCTCTTGTCACCAGTTCACCGAGAGTAAATTTTTACTGAAATACATTATTTTTACTGAATTAAAAAAAAATATATAATATTTGCTGAATTAAAAAAAATTACTTCCATGCAGTGCTGAGCAGTCTTGTATTATGAATTCTCACATTTTAAAGAGTAGGAACTACTTTAAAACTTTCAGAATATCTCCACAAATGAGTTTCAACATAACTACTTTTTAAAATACTGTATTGTAGGTCACTTCTAACTGAACTATTTTATTCTTTTCATATATACAAGTAGTAAATTATTGTTGACATGAATTTCTCCACCCGTAAGAGCTTTAAAATCTAAAACTAGTACTTGAATGCAGACAGTGTACTATATAAATTAAGGTGTAATTCATTAAAAGCATCAGTAAAACAGAGGAAGAGTATGTCTCATCTTAATACACATTTAGAGATACTACAAAGATAAATGTAAATTTGGGGTTAGACTTTATTTTGAGACTTATTACTTTACAACTAGAGTTGTTTCCTAAACTACTGTATTGGCCAAAACAACCCCTAATAAAAATTTCTAGTATTTTGTTGTTTCAGAGACTGTTGTTAGTTACCTTATCTGTGCAGAGTAGCAGCACCACTGTGAGGAAAATGAACAGAGCCCCAGGAAGCTAAATCCTTGTTTGCTAAATTTTAGGGGATGAAGAGGTGTGAAGGGCTTTAAATAGAAGTCAATCCTCCTGTCTCAGCTGTTTGGGATTTCCAAGGTAGTCAGGGAAAGTGATAACATCTGTGCCTGAGTGAGGTCCCCTTTAGGATCCTATGTCTTAGAGAGTATTACGGAGCTGAGATGGCTGATTAAGCTTGCTTTGTCCAGTAGTGAATTAGTCCTTTAAATTTGTTTCAAGTAACCTAAGAGGTCTGTTTTTGTTTTGATTGTTTCTGTGTACACAGCTTATTCCTTAATTATTTTGTTTGCTAATCTTGCCTAATATCTCATGTTCCTATTTATCTTTTATTAAGAAAGCATTATGGAGGTTGCTTGTTTGAATAACTCACCCCCTTTATTTTTTTACTGGAAGAGAATGCTTCATTTCCTCAAGCACAGAAGTCTTTTGCGTGACTGTAGAAAACTTTATTGCCCTATTTCAGTTACGATGCACGGAAGGGGCTAGCAACAAACAACAATGGTAAAGATGGCAAAGGAAATACTTGTGACATACCTTAGATAGAAGCTAAATTTGAGAGGAATTTGCCTTCAACAAGGAGAACAGGCATTGGGCTTCATCTGACATGAGTTTGAGCAAATAAGTTTGTGACTTAATAATAGTCAAAGCAGAGCTTTATCCTGTTTTCCTTAATGCTTTTGTCTTCCCAAGCATCCACCTTATCCAAAATCCATTCCATGCTGAGGTATAGGAGTTTCCTGTTGGCTTTTAGGCTGAAGGCAAAAATTCCCTGCTGTTGGTAGGAACCATTAGTGCGTCACTGTGGGCCTCGAGGGTACAAAGAGGATGGCGTGGGGCAACAGGGGTCTTAAACCAGAGACAGCCTGTTTTCCACAGAACTGCATGGAGGGACTTTCCTTTTGTGATGGACTTACTCATAGCTAACTGTGAGTTTGGCACTACTTTTTGAAAAAATAAGGGTTTTTTTATTTATTTGGCCAAGTGACATCTTGTCTTTTTGCAGTGGTGTCCTAAAACCCATTGTTCTAAGAAAAAGTATTGTAAACAAGTCAGATAACAGTGAACTGATGTGATGATAATTAAGATAAGATAGTGGATATTTTTCTTGAGTAGTTATAGGCAAATCATAAGGGTCAGCATTGCCAGAATTTTTTACTTCTTCTGTGTTACAAATAGGGCTTGTTTTACATTATGGTTTGCAGGTTTTGGACTGACCCAAATGACTAAAATTGCTCTGTTTGTGTCCTTCCTATCAGATTGTTTTAATTCATATGGCCTTGGAAAATTCACCTATCCTTACACTGGCTTGGGTCGCAATAATATTGCAATGTGTGTTGCAGTGGATTAAAGTGTTGGTGTAACAAAACACGTTGTTAGGATGAATTTGGAGTGTGTCAGCCAAGATACTGGTTGAGCTGGTGCATTTGAACTTGATCAAACTTCTCTACTTATTCCAGGAATTGGAGAGATTAAAAAGAAGCAGCAAAAACTGTGGTTCATGTGGCATGGTCTGATAACTGGGTGTAACTATTGTAGCTACTCCAGTTCCTTTTTGTAAAGGAACGTGACATCCTGATACCTACTGTAAGTACTTCCTGAGCATCTCCAGAGGGATAAAGCAGGTTATAGCCTTGTGTTCTCCATTGTACCCCTCATGAGAGGGTGACCATGCTTTTTCTGCTTAATGATTTCTCTTGGAAATGTTAATAAATGTCAACTCAGCTTGAGATTGTGATAGAACAGTTGATGTTACCATATTCATACAGGTTTGATGAAAATAGGTGGAGGACTGAGACCCTGTGAGTGCTTGCTGAGAGAATGTGTTCCTGTGTATTGGGTGAAATGTTTGGGTGATGGAAAATGCTGATGGGGACAAAGACATTCTTGTCATACTTAACTGCATTTCTGCTGGGCTTTGTGTTGGCGTTAAGGTTGTGATGTTTGGATTTCTTTTAAAGTAACTTTATAGAAACACCTTTAGGGAAAAGTTAATTGTGCAGTAACTGATGGTTACTAAGAAAACATCAGTAACTTCTCTTCTCAGTAACCTTGTAACAGAAAAGATCCCTGAAAAAGCCTGGGTTGAAAGCCCAAATGGGGTAGCCCTTATGATGGCATATGAGACTTTCTGATCTGTAGTTAAAAGCTAATTTGGCCTTGAGTGGAATTATTCAGAAATTATAATGGATTACTGCCAACTGCCACTTATTAATATGGATTGAAATGAAGGATGGGGAAGAGAAGGTGAGGCTGTTCTGCTGCTGTATATGGAGATATCAAAGCCAGTTGTAATTGAGCAAGTTCAGGTCACAGAGGTCACCTGGCTGCAGAAACAGAGTTCAGATCTGATGGGCTTATCCTGCCAAAATCCAGGATCAGTTTACTGTGTAGGTCTCAGATCTGCTATTTCTTGTTTGCTTTCAGTGCCCAGACTGTGCTAGTGAACTTGTAGGACATCTTAAAAGAAACAAACTGGATTGCAGTTCAAGATCAAATGTAACATTTCATTTGAGAATAGGCAAATAGGAGTATCTTAGTGTCAAAACATCCTGATATTTATTTTGATATTTAACCTCTAAATGGCAAGTGACTAGAAAAGGAACATTGTTGTGCTGTGGTGAAGTTTAACACGGGATTCTCTAAAGCCATCAGGCCAATCCAGGTTCCCAGAGTCAGGAAAAGGGAAGCAATCACATTGAACTCCAGCTGTATAAATTTTTCCCTTTATTAAGCTCTTTGACAGCAGAGCACAAGATATAGGGATATATTTGACTTCTGGTTGTATTACAGGAAAATATTAAGGAAAGAAGTTTGAAGTAGGGGATTTCCATCACATGTAACATGCGATAGAGAAAATAAAATGAGGGTCAATGTTCAGCTGTACTTTGCAAATTTTTTTTATCCCAGAGTGGGAGTGCAGCCTGGAGTTGAGCAGAAGAATGCCTAATACACTGGTGCAAATGAAACACACTGTTGTAAGTTGTAATTATCATGGACATCAAAGACCATGGGTCTGCTTTGCTGCTTGGCTCACACAATTTAATAGGATTTGAATAAAGATTTTTCTTCGACAGCTGTTGATTAGCAGCTCCTCAGATTAGTGAAGAAGCTGGAACAAATTCAGGATAATAACATTATCTGTCTTAGCATTAACATCTTTGAGATCTGTGTATGTATATAGCCAGTCCAGGAGCCAGAGGCTTGGTTTGTGCACTGAGGGTTAGGAATCCGAGCCAACCTCTGGCATGCAGGAGTGTAAAGGGCCTCTTCTGGGCCTTTCATACCTTGCTTTGATGAATAATGCTCTCCTATGATCCCTTTCAGAACCTGAACAAGGTCTGATGAAAACCAAGTCTTTTGTTCTGCTCCTCACAGAAGGCAGTTTTATAACCTCATTGCTCTACTGGTTAGAAACACTCTCTAATTTTTGGCCTATATTTACTCACAGATGGTTTGTATCCATTTGGGTTTTTTGTACTATGACTTATATGCATATAAAGGGATGACTTTATCCCTTTATATGCAGAAAACTTGTTTACTTTTCTGAGCCTGTTGCATCCTTTCTGAGCCTTCCTAGCTGCTCCCTCTTCCCTAGGTTTAAACACTAATTTCTAATGGACACCTGGAAAGGCATTTCTCTAGAGGGCACTTCTTGGAATATCCCCACCCTTTGAAAAGCCTAGAGTTTGCTACCAGGGGGTGTCATTCTCCTGGTTCTCCTCCTGAATAACCATAAATATCACCTGCCTGTCACAGGATTGTTAGTCTTTGAAGTACTGAATGAGTGCTGCTGCCTTGAATCCCCTTGTTCAGTGAAACCAGCCCGCCAGGTTTGTTTCCAGGGCTCTGCTGTCCTTTGCTTGTCCTTCCCTGCTCCCCGTGTCCGTGCCTGGCACCATATGTTGGGGGCATGATGGAAGCAGTGTGCAGGTGATGATTCCTGAGTCCCAGCTGTTACCCTGTGGTCTGCAGAGACAAACAGTGTGAATGAGTTGTTTAATTGATCAGAGTTCATTTGTGTGGGATATGTGACATCCTGAATAGAAGGGCCTTGCAGCTGCTTTTCTTCAAGGTAAACTCATGCATTTGCACTCATGGATTAGAGATATGAGGGTATTTTGGATGGTGGGTTTAGGGCTGGAGGTACTCAGCCTGGAGGGAAACCATGTCCTTCCTTTGTCATGGTGTTGGGACTGCATTTCCTAGGAAAAAAATCAGAATGAAGGAATGTGGAATGTAACGGTATGAAGACTTACCTGCAGAATTCTGGACATAAACTGAACTTTTGTCCTTTTACTTAACCTTTAGATAAACCTTTGTCTATCTTTGACTCTAGAAGGTATAGAGCAACTGCACTGCTAATTTACTTATCTTTAAGTAAGCATAAATCTGGATCTTTCATTTTATTTTGGCAGTAGGGTAGCTTCCCCTCTGTATTTTATTTGTATTTATTTGTTGCTTAGAAGTACAAATAAACTGAACTCCTAACTGCTTTAAGTAAGAACGTTGCATGCAGGCCCAGAATTATTTTATAAATGATAAATGGCAATTCCTTCCCTTCCTGCTGATCCAATGCAGTTATCTTATTATTACTTCTGTCATCTAAATAATCAGGTTCTGCTATTGTTTGTGATTATGTGTTGCTACAAAAGATGAGTAAATGCCTATTGATAAATGGAAGGGGAAAAAACCCCAACTAATGTATACCAGGAAGGATAAATATAGAATCAATCATTTAGTTTGGGAAAAACTCTTAGGATCAGAGTCCAGCCATAAACTTGACACTGCCAGGTCCACCACTAAACCATGTCCCTAAGCACCTAAATATCTCCAGGGATGGTGGCTGCACCAGTTCCCTGGGCAACCTGTTCCAGAGCTTGACAACCCTTAGGGTGAAGGGTTATTAATGGGGTCTGTGGGGTGGGATACATGCTCAGCATCTGAGAAAATTGACTTTGTGGGTTGCTTTTTAGGCTCAAATGTGGAAGCGCAGCAGTTTCAGGGGAGGTGACACTCATTCTTCCTGATGAGTCAAGAAATCTAAAAGTGTTGTAAGAGCAAAATGTTCACTGGGAAAGTTAAAGTATTGTTTTCATGCGCCAGGAAATAAGGAAAGTCCTAATTATCTTGACACCAGTTAACTGGAACTTTAAAAAACCTTGTGGTGCCGTGTTTTTTTTCTCTGGGAAATGATAATATTAAGCAATTTAATACCAGTGCTTTCAGTGTTAGTGATGATTCCTTTGTTACTGAAATAACTCCTATAACGCAGCAATTGAAGTACTCTCCACTAATAACCTTGTATTAAACATGCCTGCCCTAAAAAGTAATTACATATCCAGCTGATAGAAATAAATTTATTTCTTTGAATAATTCATGATTGTGGCAAACTTGTGGAGTGGCTAAAAGTGCTCCTGAAAGAGTACTTAATTCAAGAGCTTCTGTTCTCTCGTGGTCTGACTGAGAAAAATCAGCAGTGTGAATCATGAGCCTTTGCCAGCTGTTCTTGAGTGGGGTTCTACTTCTCACTCCTTTGCAGTTTTTCCTTGTACTTTAGTCTTCTGCCTTGAAGATTTCAGATACCAAGTGATAAGACCTCTCTCCACAGAATTCCAGTCGTTTTGGTGATGGACCTTTCTGCTGCTTGGTTTTATAGGTGGCATCAGACAGTGATGATAATCTCTGGGGCTTGGCGTGAAATACCGAGGTCAGTATCACCCAAATACTTTTCAGATACATGATCCAAAACTTATAGGTCCTTCAAAAAATGAGGCTCTCTAGTTTGTGATTTGCTGCAGACAGCATTTGGAGAGTTTGTTTACTGCTTGTTAGCCAGTGAAAAAATTAAGGACTAACATATCTGACTGTCCTTGACTGAAGCTTGCTTAGTAGACATTCCTTTCTAGAGCAGCACAGCTCTTGAGATGGGCAATTTGGGCTGAAAACTTACGGAGAAATTTGAGAGATCATAATATTGAAATTATAAGATGCTGTATTTTATGATTTTTTAAAAATGTTATTGAGCACTGATTTGGTTATGGAGTCAAACATGTTAAATACTGTGTCCATTGATGTGTAAAAATGATGTTCCTGGAACTGACTAAGAGAATAGACCTGAAGCTTGGAATTTGTAAACAAATGGTGAGGAGTATTGGTAAAGAAGGGAAGCTACTGCCTCTTCATCCTTTTTTTGTACTCTCCCTCATAATACTGCAAATGGAGAATGGAAGGTCATGTCAGAACTCCAGTGCTACCCATAGCTCACATACTCTCTAAGTCAAAGCAGTGTTTTCTGGGAACAGAGCTAGGCAGAAGATATGCAAAGAATCTGCAAAACAAAAACCATATCTCATGATGACTGTTTTTACAGTACCAACCACCTACTTAATCTCCTAATCCTGAAACTTGCCCTCACTCCTCTCCCTTGCCAAAAGCTGTAGTTGTTCTGTTCCTCAGAGCCAGCATTCCCATCAGTGCCACTTCTGGGACATCTCACCTGCTGAGAGTGTGGGGCTGTGGAGCAGAGCTGGGCGGTAAAATCAGCAATGCTGGGTCAATGCATGTGTTACATAGTCATTCTTTCCTGTGTGCATGAAGGGTGGCAAGGCTCCAAGACCTTCTCTGCTATGATTTCCAACACTGGAATTAGAAATAATCAAGTTCTGCATGGGATCAGTTCCACCTGCACCCATGGACTGCCAGTGTGTGATGTTAAGGCCTGCCCTGCTTTTATCTGAACTCAAGGTGTGAGTTGTTGTTTCCTCTGCTCCTTTGCTCTTTCATCTTTCAGTGCTCTGAATCCCAGCTGGCCCAGTGCAAGTGATCCCTGGCCTCAGGGTGGATTCTTCAGTGGGTATTTTTGCCTGTTTGGGGGAAATTGAGCACTGTGAGTCACAGCAGAGTTCCCGAAATAAGAAGGAGAGATAAGATTTTCTGGCTCCTGGGGTTCCACTGCAGACAGAGTGGAGACTGTCTGAGGCAGCCTTGCAAAATTCCAGCGCCTTGGTAGCAGTTGCACTGCCTACCTTATTCACACTTAATGAGACACAGAGGCTAAGAAGGGATGAGTATGTTTTTGGAAATTATCTTTACTTCCCATCTAGACCTCGGGGAAAACTTGTGCCTTAAACCTTTTGTCTCTGAATTTTTGAAGAATTAGTGGTGAAAGCTCCTCTCCAAACAGGAAACACCTTCTCTACTGGCACCAGAACTCCTTTTCCCCTCAAGGCTGGCTAAAGCTCTTATTTTTCCTCTTCTAGTGAGCGTCACTGTGGGTGAAGCTGGACACTTTTCCATTACTTCAAAATTTCAAGTGGCTCTACAGCTCTTTGCCATGGAATAAATGTCTGTTACACAAAACATTTTGACACAAGTAGTTATCAAGTGTTTTAATTTAGGAATGAGGAATACACCTTCTAGGAGAGAGATGCAACTGGATTACTCAGAGGTACTTAATGCTCTATTTTTTGTCTGTTGACATAACAGAATCATTAACATTGTAAAAAAGGAAGACTCAGAAATATGTAAATGCAGATGTAATCTTACCATGTAGGTGAAGAAAAAGTCTTTTCTAAAGACGTGGAAAATGAATATTTGTCTTTTGTTATCCATGCAAACAGACGTCTATATATTCTGCTTATCTGAGATCCCACCATATTCTGCATTTGTCTTGGATTTTTGATTTCTGCAAGATCAACAGAGAACTTTAGATAATGCAAAATAATTTGCACTGCATTGATTTTTCATAAGCTACTGATAAAGATACTGAAAAATGTTTCTCAAACCAAGACTTGAAATTTCCAACAGAAAGGTAGACTCTACAAAACTCCCATTTTAGCATTTCATGATTTCTTTGGAAAATTTTCCTTTAAAACTTTGTCACTACAAATCAAGCCACCACTGCTTGTTATGCACCAAGTGGACATAAAACATTGTTGACCACATGCCTCCTAAGTACTCTGGAATAACTTTTAGGTTTTAGAAGGTGGTAAAGATCTATTTCCTCCATCACCCTTTTCTACAGGGGGTGGGAATAAAATAGTTCTCTTGGACAGAGAGTGATCTTTGAAAACCTGCCCTTGGAGAAGTGATTCTATCTCTTATATGCTCATTTTATGGTGATTTCAACTAAGCATTGTTGCACTTGTTTCCTCATAAGAATGTCTCATGGGACATTATTAAAAGTCTTAATTATAACAAACCATAGTCCGCTATTGTTTCTTTGTTCCTGACTCAACCTAGGCCGCAAACTTGATTGATCTGCCAGGAAGAGATCAATTCTATCAGTGTCAGCTGTTCTGAACAGCTTAGCAGCTGCCTGCTGATTTTTCAGTTGTTTTCTTTGACATTTTTTCAGTGTTATTCTGGTATTTTTCTAGGAGCTCACGTGGAAGGCCCGGCTTCTAATTACCTTGATCTTCCTTTCCTAGACACAGAAAGGCAATATTTGCTTTTTGCCAGCCCTCTGACACCTTTTCCCATACTCCCAAAGGTAATTACTGGGGTTTGGATCCTTAAACAGTAGCTTGATTGCCTGTAACTAATATAAAGAGTCTTCACTCCAGTCTTTCCTACTCTGACCTGTTCTCTTTTCCTGGTGCATAACACTTTTGCAGTGAGTATCCATCAACTTTCCTCTGCATGAAAGAAATGCCATTTGACATGTCCTCTGTCCATTGCTGTCCTTTAAATAGCACACCCCACTGGGGTTTGTTGTTTTTACTCCTAATATGTTTATATAGCCTTTTCTTACCCTCTCTATCTCATAGTGGCCTGCTAAGTAAACCCTCCAACTAGAAAATCAGTTGCTATTAGATAATCCTTGTTTGGCACCTCTGTTAGTAAGGGAAAAGAGGTGATCTGGAGTATTCCCATTCACTCGTAAAAAAAGCTTGTAAAAAGCTGGGCTTTCACTTGTGGAATTAAAGCCTGGAGTGTATAAGAAAATGTTCAGCATTTCTGAAAATTTGCCTAAAGTTTAGAGTCTCCTATTTTTCTGGCTGAGAGGAATTGTATTAATTTTAAGGAACTATGTCTGTGCCCATGTAGTGTAAGAGGAGGGTGGACAACTTCCCAGCTCTGTACAGCACCAGAAAGGAGGCTCTTATGTTTCCAAATCAAGTGGCAAAAGAGGAAAAAAGCATGAATGTGAAATAACTGTGGGAAGAGAACAAACCAGTAACATGGAAACCAGCTAAGGGGCAGGCTGCATGGCATTGCTAGCTTGATTATCCACAGCTCAACCTAAGTAACTGCATCACAGGTATTTTTCCTGAAATACGTGTGTAACTTAGGCCATATTTCCAATATGAGCTTTAGCTCGGAGGAATCCCAGTCTTCCTGAGCAACAGGGTTGAAATTTTAAGTGCTTTTGACTTTTAATAAAGAGAACCTATCTTCTGTTGTGCTTTGGAAAATGCTTTTCAGGCTTTTTTTTTTCCCCCTTTGAAAATTTTGCATGTGTTCATCTTCCATGATATTACAAGGAAATAAAAAGGTAATTGGTGAATGGCAGAATTCCCTGGGAAAAACCAAAAAGAGTCCCATGTGAGTGTATAAGGGAATACTGCCAACAAAAAGAGTCAGTCTTTTTTTAGTCTGGAATTTTTACAAGCAATATTGCTTTTAGGCTTTGGTGTTTTGTTATTTTTTGGGGGGGGGTTCTTTATCTGCTGCAGACAGGAGGTCTCAGACAGCCCACGTGAAGGAAGACTATTGTAAATTCTGAAATATTCTCTTCCTTCCTCCGGAGATTCCATTGACAAAGCAATTCTGCTGAAGTTTTCCCGCTTGGCTTCAGAGCTTCTGCCATGACAAGGATGAGCACTTACCAGTAGGAAGCTCATTAAATGATTTGGGAAAGGGAATATCCGGGAAAAAAGTGTAGGGTTTTCTGGCTCCTGAGAGGGTAAAAACTGTTCTGGAGTTGTCTGTAATTTTTTTTCTATAATGTCTATAGTTATAACAGCTGATCAATGTTTTAGAAGATAAAAAAAGCCTGCCCTATCAAGACTCATTAACATTAGTCTGTGTTACAATAATGTTTACAGAACCCCTGGGAAATTATGCTCTGCTGCACAAGGTACTGTACAGGTGCTTTAAAAGCACCAGCTCCTGTCTGTTTTCTTCAGGTGGTAAACCTTCCTAACAGAGAAGGGTTGGCAAACAGGGAGTGTTTTCATTCCCAATTTACAGCAGAGGCTAAAGACATAGCAGTCCTGACCTGATGCTGCCTGGAAGCCTCTGGAAGTCTGGTTCTTCTAAGCAAGGCTGGCCCAGGCCAGCTAAGAGCTAACCTCAACTTCCCAGAGTTTCCTGATGGTCAGTTTGTGTTTCTAGCTTTGCTGGTTCACACCTGCTAGGAAGTGTTCCTCTCCCTACAAATATGTATGTATGTTGTTTTTAATCCTCACACTCTTCAGTAACTAACTTTGACTTGCTTTCTATATATTTTTTTTTTCAATTTCCATATTTTGTTAGTAACTGAGGCTGTTTCAGAATATACTCTTTATTCTATGCTCTTTTTTGAGGTGGATTCCTTTGATGGGCAGAGATCTATTAAGATGTGGCGAGGTGACAAATTTTTTTTTGCGAAAAAATTGGGAATTGGTCCCAATTGAGATGTTAGCTTGGAATCCAGGAGTCACTGTTGGTTTTTTGGTAAGACAAGGCTGAGGCTCCAAAATAAGAGCTCCAACATGCACTGTATAAACTATAACTATGCTTTACAGATATGAAGTGGGTGCTACCCTGTGCCCTCCTATAGGTGACAACCCCTATTGAGTCCTTTGCGTGTTGAGCCTCATTAAACCTCATTCATAATGGTGAAGCTTTATGCAGTAGTGTAATTAATCAGTGTATACACAATAAATGTGCATGAATTCAGTGTATTGTCTTGTCCACCTGAAATATTACGTGCACCTGTTCAGGAATTGTAACTCTATTGAGATCAGGATATTGGAGCATATAGCCCCAGTGAAATCCACGTTCCAAGCTTGACTGCTACAAGTGACTGATGAACCTGTGTTGTGAGCAGGACTGTAGAAGAGGATTAGCAATCCTGGGACTAGCAAACCTTCCCACAGATGAGAGCTCTGCACAGCGTGCTGTCCACAGGGAAGGGCTTGTCCAGTGCTGCAGTTCATCTTTTACTCAAACTTAGTTAACCAGCTTTGAGTGTTGGTGCCTTTGCTACTGAGATACCAGAAGAACTGGCACCTCCTTGGTGCAAAACGTGATGCCAGGTGAAAGACTGGAATCTGCTCATTCATGCAGCCAACTCGAACTGTCTTCCTCCTCCTTGATATCCTGGAATTGTGTGTTTCTGTCAGCAAGAGCATGTAACGTGTGGCACTTGGCAGTTTGTCAGCACAATGTGTCTTTCCTGGAGGGTTGATTTGTCAGGAGAAAAGACATCCGTTTTAATGGGAGGGAGGGCCAGATCCTGGGGCTTTCCAAGATATTTTTTTCCAAACGTCTTTCCTGTCTCGTGCAGGAGTGGCTAGTTGAGGGCATAAAAGGCAGGGGATTACAGAGTCGAGGCACTTGGAGCTGAACTTGATCTTCGAGTTCATCAACTTAGCCACGGAAAGGAGCCACTGAGAAATATTGCAGAGGAACTTCTGCCACGGGGACTCTGCAGCTGCAACCTGTGAGTAGAAATGCACTGTGCTGTTCTGTTTAACTGCTCAGCTAAAAGAGAGCTGGACAGCTGCTATTCTGTGTTCTTTAAAGCTGTTCATTTTTAAAAGGTATCTTGATAAGAAGAACTGTTTTAAAATTAATAATTTCCAAAAAATTGAAAGTTTATTTAAGTTTTTAGAATAATTGTTTCAAAGTATGTAGAAAAAATTGCATAGGCAGTATTTTATACTGAATTGTAACAGGTCAGTGTTTGTTCTTTACAAATGTGTTTCTTTGGTCTCTCAGAGCCATCTGCTTTAAAAGATAAAGAAGAGAAAACACTTAAACATGGTTGGCTTGTGGTTCCTATCTCTTCTTACTTATGGTAAGTGTGTATTGCTCTGTGTAGAAAACTATTAGGATGATAATATTAATGTGACTGTTCTGTTTGAGCTCAGCATTAAAAGAATTTTTGAACCTGCCCTAACTAACCTGAGCCTGGGTTCACACAGAAGCACCTCTAGCTGCAATGGGATGTTTCCCTGCTTGCCTGTCAAATCCATAGTTGGCTCCTATAGCCTGCTGTGAAGTCCCAAAGCTTTGTGTGGCCAGACATAATTTCACAGGCTGAAGTCCCTGTACTTGGAGCTGACAAGCCTGGTTTGAAACTTGCCAGTTGATTATTTATAAAATAATTGCCACTCATTTTTATGCAGTTTCAGATATTGACAAGGTTGCAATATTTATAGAGCTTTATTTATAATTTTCTAGAGAGAGAGGAGGGGAATAGTCAGACACCAACTTTTGAGCATCTTGTCATTCTAGGACTTACAGTGCTGCAGGGGGTGAATGGCTGGACATACCATTATTCAGACAGAAACATGACCTACAGGGAAGCAGAGGAGTGGTGCAAAAAGAGGTATACTAACATGGTTGCCATTCAGAATAAGGAGGAAATCAACTATCTCAACAACTTCTTACCCTATAATCCGGGTTACTACTGGATTGGAATCAGAAAAATTAATGATGTGTGGACCTGGGTTGGAACTAACAAAGAACTGACAGAAGAAGCAAGAAACTGGGCTTCAGGTGAGCCAAATGGCAAAGGGAACAACGAGGACTGCGTGGAAATCTACATCAAAAGGGGGAAGGATGATGGCAAATGGAACGATGAACAGTGTGAGAAAAAGAAGGTCGCCTTGTGCTACACAGGTATGGAGTGATAAAGGTCATTCTAGTGTGTCCCTGTGGGGTGGGATGAGTTGTTTAGTGTTACATATTAGCTACCTGACCCTGTAAGCACCTGTACACTTATGCTTGCTTACAGGATGGAGCTTGTCCTTGTTCTAAGACTTAGATTTATTGTTCCTTTTGCATTTTAAATGTTGCTAATATCTACCTGAGAACAAGTGGTCTTGGGAGTTTCCAGCCAGAATCCTTTCACTGTGAACTAGTCTGTCAAAAGTGCGGATTTCAGAATCCTTTCTGTGAAATGACACGATAATCTTAAGTACCAAACCCTCTGATTTTATTTTGCTATATAAAGGGCTTGCTTAGTGTCAGAAAGATAAACAAATTGCTAGCCACGTTCTTAGTGACCATTGTTGATTCCTTTATAATTTGCTGTATTATTATTTTTTTCAGCTTCTTGCAACCCATCTCTCTGCAGTGGCCGTGGAGAATGTATAGAGACTATTAACAGTCACACCTGCCGTTGTAACCCTGGGTTCTATGGCCCTGAATGCGAGTTTGGTAAGATTATTTCATCCTGCTTTTTGACCAGCTCAGGCTGGCTGGTGTTCATTTTGGCTTGTTGATTTAGCTGCTCATGTCCCTGACCGTGTACCTTCTTGTGCTTCTCTGAAGTTGAGAGTTGTGATCCACTAAAGAAACCTGATCACGGGAGCCTCGAGTGCAGCCATCCATTGGGGAACTTCAGCTACAACTCGTCCTGCACAGTTCAGTGTGAGGAAGGCTACGAACTGACTGCACTGGAATCTGTACACTGCACCTCCTCTGGGGTCTGGTCTGCCCCTCTTGCAGCGTGCAAAGGTGAGCTTTCTGCATTATACACAGCTCTGTAAACTTGTTTCTCTGTCAGTACATACAAATTGAACTCTTACCAATTCCTTTGGAACTAATTACATGGTGTGGGTGCTATTTTGTTTCACTACATGGGTCTCTGTTGCTGAAGGGATGAAATGGGCAGGATGAATGTTTTGGCCCTGGCCAAAAACATCTTTCCCTGCTTGTAGGGAAAGATTTTTCCACCACTTAGGTGAGAACAGGGAATGTAGATGACCCACCTGTGAGACTGCTCATAACAGGGTAGTTACACCTGGCTGTAGGAATTATTTTTTGAGGTAGTTGGCTTAGAATAAGCTACAGTTTGAAGCAAATAAAAGCATCAAACATCACCCAATAGGAATCAAAATCAAGTTGCTGTTATGAGCTGCAAATGAATTTACAGTCTTGCCTTAAGAGTCAGTTTTCCATTTTGAGATATTGCCCCTCCTATCTGTTTTCTGAAATGGCACCATAGTAGATCTCCTTTCTAAAGCTGTTCTCGTTTAGTGGATATGTTGATAAGTTTCAGAAAAGAAAAAAATTTGATTTGGTACAAGCTAAGCTCTGTGCTGTCTCTTGTGCTCTTCAGCTGTGACCTGTCCTGCCTTGGAAATGCCTGCCCATGGTGCTGTGAACTGCTCCCATCCCTCTCTGGAGCTCACCTGGGGTACCATCTGCGAGTTCACCTGTGAGGAAGGCTTTACCCTGACAGGACCAGCCACACTGCAGTGTGGGTCTTCTGGGGCCTGGGACAGGCAGCAGCCATCCTGTGCAGGTACCTTTCCCTACCCCTGCTCACCTGAGCACTCAGGGCTGTCAGCATTGGCATGTGGTTTTCCTGGGGCCTCTGTGCTGATTTGTATTGATTTCCTTGTGTTGCAGCTGTGAGGTGTGAGGCTGTAAGCTGGCCAGAAGAAGGCTCTGTGAGCTGTGATGCTGCAGATCTCACCTCTGGCTCACGCTGTGAGTTCCACTGCAATGAGGGCTACATTGTGGATGGCCCATCCAGCACTGAGTGCACAGCACAGGGACAGTGGTCAGAGCCAGTGCCAAGGTGCAAAGGTGAGACTTACTGAGTTGGAAGCCATCAAGTAAGGCTTAGAGTAGATCAAGGAGTCTGAAGAGACCTCCTCATTGAAGTGCAGTAGAGCACTTTTCATAAGCAGATCTCAAGGTGAGGTCATTTCACCTCTTGTATTAATGAGGAAACAGCAGTGCAGGGAGACAAACAACACTTGGGGACGGTGTCCCCAGTACATAGGATAACAGGCTTTTGGAGTGGAGCGTTCTTACAGGAGCTCTTTATTCCATAAAACCCAAGTGGGAGCCAGTGTCCATTTATGCAGTCCACTGTGGAGTATAATCTGGAGGCATTCCCAGGATAGCTTGTGTGCTTTAGCTGCATGTCTGGAGGCTCTGGTTGCGCTGTGTAAGATGCTGAAATCACTGTTTCTGAGACACCGCTAGGTTTGAAGGGAGGTACTGTGGCTCTGTAGGGGACAGCTTCAAGCAGGGCATGTTCTTTTGTCAGTTCAAAGGAGAGTGTTTATCTTGACCTACTCGGAACTAAGCTCTGTGCTGTCTCTTGTGCTCTTCAGCTGTGACCTGTCCTGCCTTGGAAATGCCTGCCCATGGTGCTGTGAACTGCTCCCATCCCTCTCTGGAGCTCACCTGGGGTACCGTCTGCGAGTTCACCTGTGAGGAAGGCTTTACCCTGACAGGACCAGCCACACTGCAGTGTGGGTCTTCTGGGGCCTGGGACAGGCAGCAGCCATCCTGTGCAGGTACCTTTCCCTACCCCTGCTCACCTGAGCACTCAGGGCTGTCAGCATTGGCATGTGGTTTTCCTGGGGCCTCTGTGCTGATTTGTGTTGATCTCCTTGTGTTGCAGCTGTGAGGTGTGAGGCTGTAAGCTGGCCAGAAGAAGGCTCTGTGAGCTGTGATGCCGCAGATCTCACCTCTGGCTCACGCTGTGAGTTCCGCTGCAATGAGGGCTACGTTGTGGATGGCCCATCCAGCACTGAGTGCACGGCACAGGGACAGTGGTCAGAGCCAACGCCAAAATGCAAAGGTGAGACTTACTGCTTGGCAAATGGCAGTTTGCTGGTCACTGGGGAACACATTGAAATCCATATTTCTCTAGGGTCATGGCTCCAGACTAAATTATGCTCCCATATTTTCAGCTGTGAGTTGCCCTGCCTTAGAAATGCCTGCTCACAGCTCTGTAAGCTGCTCCCATCCCAAAGTCAAATGAATTTGAAAATGAAGTGTACATCTACCAGTGCAAACAATAGTGCCAAAGGCAGGAAATTCCTTAATGACTCTTAACCATTTCTTTCTGTGTTTCAGTTGTACAGTGTGAACCACTGAGCTCTCCTGAGAAAGGCTCTATGGATTGCTCACATGGTGCTGGGATGTTCACGTACAACACCTCCTGCCACTTCAGCTGCCTCGAGGGATGGAATCTCAACGGCTCTCATGTTCTGGAGTGCAGTCACTCAGGAACCTGGAGTGCCAGCCTGCCCACATGTGAAGGTATTTTACCTGTGACTAACCACAGAGAGGTGGCACTGGGTTTCTAGACAGATGAGGTCAGGAGAGGTGGTGGTGGTAATACCAACCAGTGAGCTAGAACATCTGGTGAAGTCCATGGATTGAAGAAAATAGAGGAAGGTAAAAATACTAAAAGATCTTGGTGAAAAATGTTGATTTCTTATCCAAAACCCAGAAGCTGGAACCTGATTTCAGGTTGTTTTGTTTGTTTTTTCATTAAAATATTTCTCATGTTGAGCTTTTTTCATATGAATAAAGACAAAAGCTTTTCTAGAGAAACAGAACCTTGTGGGAAATTCTGCATTCATCTGTTTCTCCATGGAAAAGTTTATAGGTTTTTTAATTTGGTGTGATAGTTTCTTGGATGAACTTCTCAGCCAAAAGACCTCACAGAGCTTTTCTGTCAGGCTGCAGTTTCAAAGGACAGGAGGCTCAGCCTTGCCTTCTCATTCAAGGAAGTTAAAGCTCTGTCACTGTCCTCAGTGAGAACACCCTGAACCTGCCTGAAATACTTGAGGTCCTAAAACCTCAGCTCCACTTATATTTGCTTGAGCAGAATTTAGATCCTTGGATAATTTCATTATCTCAACAGTATTGGTCAAAGAGGAAGAGGGCACACAGGGAGTTAAAATATGAACTGAAACATGAAAAATAAAATGAGCACAAATTGCCATGTGAAGCTGGAGGTTAGACAAACCCTGGTGTAGGAGCTTGTTGCCTTGCCATTGCTTTGTCAATGGGTGGGGGTAATTTTTAGTGTGCAGCTTTTAACCTTGGGTACAGGATATGTCCTGTCTCATCAAGAGAAAACTTAAGGGTTACAAGCTGCAATTCTGGTTCCTCTTGAAGAGCACAAGAAAAGGGAAGAAGTAGAGAGGGCTTCAAAACCCACACAGGCCTCTTGATCTCACTGAAACCTTTTCATCCTTTCAGCTCCTGAACTAGTCAGCTACGTCACTGTGGGCATAGCAGCCACCTCTGCTTCCCTGCTGTCCACGGCATCATTCCTCCTTTGGCTTGCAAAACGCTTCCGGAGAAAAGGTGAGCAGTTGGTCTGGTTTTATTTACCTTCCTGTAAAGTTTTCAGTGGAGAAAAAGAAATCAAAAAACAAAACCTCCAAAGCCCTATACCTTGCTTTTTGAAAAAGTGTTAATTCCCGTACTTTGACAAGTTGCAAATTTGTTTTCAAAGACCCACACATGCCATGCCTGGCTTTTGGATGAACATCTAAAAAAGTGAAAAAATAGTAAAAAACAAATGTTTAGAAAACAAGAATTAGATGAAAAAAAGCAGCACTTTATTTATAGGTAACTGCTTCCAGGGAAAGTGAATGAGAACTTGAGATGAGGCTAATGACACGTTAATAACTGCCTGTGAGATTTATTGATAGATAATGACATTTTTTGAGATATTCAGAGTTTTTTAATAGAAGAAAATGTTTGCATGAGGGGGCTTTTGTCTTGAAATCTAATACCTTTTCTTATTCTTCTTGCAGCAAAGAAATTTATTCCTTTCAGGTAAGTTGTGTCTCAAAAAACTACATGAAAAACAGTGCCATCCCTTTGCTAAAATCCATTTGATATAAATCTGTTGTCATTAAAGTACTTTTCATTCTGTATTTTACAGTAACCAGCATGAAACAGCCACTGAGGGTATTTTCCAAAGTGCTGGCCAGAATGTCTAACTCAGGTGTTTCAGGTAAGTGCATGAGAAGGCTGCACTCCCCAATTCTCTTCCATTTTATCACACAAGCAATCAGAGCTGCTAATTGCTATACCATTGCTGAAACAGCAATATGTGCTTTGGGGTACCTAATATGCATCTTGGCATTGCATGGAAGTTCCTAACAAGACTGATGGATTTATTGCATTAGAAATAGTTATTCAGCTCCTTAAGGATGATTGTGCTTGGGGTTCTGTCCAGCTGCATATAGTATTAGTAACATTTCTGTGCAGTTTTGCTACCTGCTGCATACAAAATTCCTCTGAAATGAGAGCAAATACAAATCTATGCCAATTTTCTGATTTATGGAGGAATTTTATTCTCTCTGCAGGAATGGAAGCCACCTTTGTCTCAGATTTCTGGAAAATGAAGCTGCATGCAAATCAGCAGCTGTCCAGATGTTTTTACCTCTTGCAATACAAAAGACCTTCTGTATTTGCTCAGAAATTCTGAGCTCAAGCTGTCAAGTATTTCCACTGAAGACAAGCAGAGAGTAAAACTCTGGCCTTCTGGCAAAATACTGTCTACATTCAGTCATGTAGTTATGATAACTGGGAGCTTGCCATCTCCTGTCCAGATGGTGAGCAAAGAGTGCACTGCTGCCTAAAGAGGAGGCTGGTTCCTCCTCTGCTCCACTCAAAGGTACCGAGGTGAAGTGAAGACATGCATTATTTCACATCACTTACTACACTGCTGGAGGTGTCTTCTCGGGAGTCATATGGGTTATGCTGGCAGAAACAGAATAATCAGTCTGAAAAAGTATTCATTGAATGGCTTTGAAACCATCAATCCTGGCTTGTGGAAGTCAGTTTAAGAGGATGTCCCAGTCAATGAATATGCCTGTGCAGATATGGGCAATTATTTGGGTTTCTGCTGCATATCCTAAAAAACTTAGAGACTTTAAACCTACTGGTTTGTTTTTGTTTTTTTTTTAATAATAGCACTAGGAACCATAGTGCTTATACAAGGTACTCTGGTTTCTGAAGGCAGCAGGTAGATCTGAAATTATCTCATCCCTGTGGGATTATGCACTGTAATACATGTATATACATATGTATTTAATTTTTAACTTTTACTGAGGATGTTTCTGTGCTGTTAACTGTAATGTAAAATAGTTGTTCTTGAGTAGGTCTGTGACCATTGATCTTGGCCCAAGTAATTTTAAAATAAATTGGAGGTGTTTGTATGGATTTCATGCCTGCATACTATTTACAAATAAAATGGGAGCCTGAGATTTGTATGTCTAGAAAGTCTTTCTTAAATTATGTTTAAGTTATGATTATAAAGTAAAAATCTCTGATTTAATCTGATATGTATTGTCCTGTTTGTAACATTATTTAATAAAATATTTTCAATGTAATGTTCCCTTTTTGGAAACGTGCATCATTTAAGTGGTTTGGGTCAGCCCTGTGACTATGGCTTTGACAGCAGAATGTGAGGGCTGGGAGAAGACTGGCTAAAAGTGGGGCTGTTCCTAATGGAGCTTTCCATGTTTCCATAGCGATCAAGGACAGAGCAGCCAGCAGATGGAGCTGAGTGCTTGGAACTAGCACAGCCAGAGCTGGATCCCAAACCAGCTTCCTCAGTCCTGAAAGGAAGAAAGCTCAGCAGTGTGTCCCATGAAGCTGTTGTCTGGACCAGCAGTGAGCTCTGAGAGGCATATTCAGGAGGCAGAGGAGAGCAGAAGAAGAAGCAAGTAGGTGATGTCATACTGGTAACAGTACAACCCCTCAGCCCATGCAGGGTTTTGCAGCCTTTTTTGCTGGGAAGTTGGCTGATTGTGGGGGTCATGGGCTGCGAGGTGAAAGCACAGCTCTGGGGATTAGTGTGACCTGCACTCCCACCCTGGCTGGGGCTGTAGCCAAAGACTCTGCCATGAGCTATTGCTGAGTAGGTATCAGTGATGGCCAGGCACTGCTGTGTGAGGTAGCCAAGGAAGCTGCACTGTGGCTCTCTGTAGCTGCTGCCGGGAGCCAACCCTTGATCACAAACCATGAGGTGCATTCCTGCCCTAGGCAAGGCTCAAGAGAAGCCCTTGGGCCTGTGAGCAAGGGACTCAAGGGACTCGTTGAGAGGTGCTGCACCACAGTGGACAGGGCCCATTGCTGCTTATCCCAAACCGATTACAGAACTGAGAGTGGCTGTCAGCACCTCCCCTGCCTTGACAAGGTGGGGCCCAACCCTGTGAGCAGATGTAGGGCAGTAATCCTCAGGTTCCCTGAGGGGACGCAGAGATTAGCCCTGAACGCCCTGCTCTGAATCCCTGCAGGAGCTGTTTTGAGAGCTAAACCACCACATGGATCCCCCAGCCTGTCCTTGTTGTTGTCCTCTACATGCATTGACTGCATATAGCATCCTCTGGAGAGAGCTGTTTAGGCCAATGTGGCTCCCACACTGATGCCCAAAGCAGTCCATCTTCTCCTTTCCTGACCAGAGCTGGTGCTTCTAGCAGTTTTCCCTGGGATTTACAGGGCCTTCATTGCCAGAAAAGAGACCATAAAATTATCCCCTCTCTTTCTCCAAGCCTTCCTTCCTTGTGACTTCTAGAGGCAACATGAGTGAGACCACAACTGGGTGAGATTAGTCCTCTACTTCTCCCATATATCCCCTAGGCCAGACAAAGACTCTCTGAAGGGGATCTCCTTCCTTACAGTGACTTTCAGGTTACATCTATCCTCAGCCTGTGCCTGTCCAGAATGCTTGATTCTTTATACCCTCCTGGCACAGTTTTTCCTGCTTCAGGATATGAGTTACCAGTTAGGATGACCTGGCATGTCCAGGAGCTTCAGGAAGTCATTGTATTGGAGTGGATGCATCTCTTGTTGCAGTGCCTGGGAACACAGCTCTTGTTTGCTCTCTGCATAGTTCCCGTGCTGGCAACAATGGCCATGGGAATGCTGGCTGCCAGTCCGCCCTTTAGTCACTCCATTGTGTCACTCCTCTGTGTGGTGCAGTGCTGAGCGACCACCGAGGGGCCACAGGGTCTTTGCTGGAGGGACTTTCCTTATTTCCTGTTGTTCCACTTCCCTTAAATTCCTCATCTCTCCCTGGGCCCACAGCATTGTTCAGAATGGGATCCGTGCTTTGCCTGGCATCTTATTTTGGAGCGGATGTGTGCTTGTGCTGTGACCTATGGAAGCTGTGAAGGTGACATTAACTGGGAGGCACACATGTCCTTTCACAGCTCTGTGTGTTTGCTGCTTGGCAGCAAAGGGATGGTTTTTGTGGCATAACTTAACACATTCCTGATGAACTGAGCTACACAGGGTGGCTTTAGCTTTTTACTTCTGCAGTGTGACAGAAGGGGGGTTAGAAACTTAGAAATTTTACTAAAAGTCTCTCAGACAGGTAGCTTTTGACTTGAGGTGCATGGTGCATGTTTCTGTGGGCTTCGGTGATATAAGACCTGCACAGATTGAGTTTGTGCCTTCTGTTTTCATAAGCAATTAGCCATCAAACAAACAGTCATTTACCAGGACCTGGCTCAAGTTGCCTTCCAAAACTCCAGTTTTCAAGGATTGGAGCGGACCCAGCATTTGGCCAGCACTTCTGTCGAGAAGATAAGTCACTGCTCCAGGCCCCAGGGGCTGCCCATCCTTGCAGCTCCTTGCGTGCTTTGCTGGGGCCTGGCAGTGGGGACTCTGGAGCAGCAGGTCCCGCAGGAGTTGGTGTCGTGATCGAGTCACTAACCTGCTCGGCTCCTGCTCTGCGAGCTGTCAGAGGATATTAGGGCCAGGAGGCCAGACTGTGTCTGTGCAATGCAACATACTCAAGCCTCTGTGAGTCTGGTTTCTGTCCTGAGTCTTGCTCCTGTTTGGATTCCTCTGGTTCTTGCGGGGGGCTGGCTCCCTCCTCTTGGCTTGAGCATGCTGCTCATGTGTGGCTGGTGGTGGGTGTTTGGTGAGGGGTCTACAGTGCATAGACTTAGAGGAGAAAATTGGTTTTGTGAGCTCTTGGTCAGGGACAGAAAAGTCCACAAGATCACTGCTCCCTGGGAGCCATAACTCACATCAAATGAGAAATACAGCCTGGGCTTGCCCATGGACAGGCAGGCCAGGCTCCTGTTGGTAGTGGGCAGCAGAGGCTGAGTGGAGGGCAGAAAAGCAGGTACCAGAGCCCAGCTTGTCACCGCATTTGCAGAGTTGTACTATGGAGTTCCCTAGCCTGGTTTATGGCCTCACTTCTGCACACCTGTAGGGAGAAACAATCCAAATTGCAGGTTAGATTTGACTGGTGGAGTCAAAACCTGCTGGATGGTTTTTGCAACTCACCTGGCTCTATTAAATCTCACCTAGAAGGGAGGCAGACTTGGCCAACACAGTTCAGCTGTGGCTCCACAGAAAGAAATCCACAGCCCAGAAAGTGTTTCTACAGCTGATGGTGGCTGATGCTTTTTCCAGCTCAGGAAAGCTTCTACCAAGAACAGGACAGCGTGCGAAAAGCACAAATGCCTCCTCAGGCAGGCAGCAGATGCCCCTGGGCAGCTGCCAGCAGGTTTTCTACCTGCCTTCCTACTTCAGGAAAGGACGTTCCCTGAAAAGCCCAACAGTTGCTTTGACTTTCAGCCTGGGCCAAGTGGGACCTTCATCAACTTCTCGCCTCGCCAGCTGCCACAAAAGCAGCGATGGCAGGTGTGAAATTACAGGTGACTTGCTTGCTTCTGGCACTCCAGTGCTGTCATTTTTGGCTTTTGACAGTCTCTGAGTGGGCAGGACGAGGGAATTGCACTGAATTCGTGCCTTCTGGAGCAGGCCTTGGGTCACAGAGCACTTGGGTGGAGGGAAAAGGGTTAAAGGGGATATAGGAAACAGTTTGTTCAGGGCTTATTCCATAAGATGATTTCTGGGAAAGGAAGGGCTGTAATCAGGCAGGATGTATTCACTTTGGGATCTTGGAAAATCAAGCCCAGCCTGGCCCAAACCAAGAGGGAAGGATAGCACAGCCCACAGAGCATGAAACAGTGATGTCCCCACTTTACCTCATCCTGAGCCAGTGCAAACGCTGCAGATAATGTAAAAATTATTTTTTAACACATGGTGCAATGCTGAGCTCACATGAACAGCCAAGATATCCCATAGGGAAATGATACAGTTTGAGCAGAAAGACAGTAGGAATAGTTCTGAAAAGTCCTATGCTAAGATAGAGATAAAGGGCCCTCTCTGTTCCTCACTGTATTTCTTCCTCCTCCCTTGCCCTTGTTGGCAACAGGCTCCCAAGTTGGGCCCTGGGTGGAAAGCAGGGTAGCTGTTTGTCACAGGCTCTTCCTAGACTGGAGTCTGATCTGGATGGCCCTTGAAGGCATCAGAGGAAAGCTCTGCAGATGAGTCAGGACCTGCTGGGTCATTGTCAGAGAATGAAGATCTTTGCTACTTCACAGCAAATCACATTTGACCAATGCAACTCCTGCAAACAACCAGGTGTGGCTGAGGTTCTTCTAATCTGTTAAAGACACTTGTGGAGAAAAACTCACCTGTGTCAGTAACCTGCTGCAGCTAAAGGCAGGGGATTTGGCTGGAGCACTTGACAGGGGTGCCATGGAGTCTGGCAGGAGGGAGCAGATAGACAGCCCATGTTCCCCACTGCTCTCCCTCCTTTCCTGCAGGGAAAAGCATCTCCACCTCTGTTTTGCAAGACCCTTCTTGCTTGCCACTTGTGCTTTTCTCTCTGACTTTTTTGGTGGGTACAGCAGTTGGGGTAGGGGTGAAAGACCCTTGCCACAGGCCCTTGGAGGGAAGAGTGGCAGTTTGCATTGTGGGGGTGATTGGTAAAGCCATGGTGAATTTTGCACGCGCTGCTCAGACACACAGAGTTTGCTCAGGCTGCTGGTTTATTTGCACTAAAGGCAGGCCAGCCATTCACCTGAATGCATTTGTCACTCTGCTCTTTTGAACTGGGACAGCTGAATATTACTGCTGAGGGCAGTACAGTTCAATCTGTTCCATTTCCCTTTCCCTCTATTAGCTCTTTCTTCAGGAATATTTCAGCATCCTGTTTAATTTGCCATGCCTCTAGAAGGTTTTGCCCACCTGTAGAAGGTTTTGCTTCTGCTATAAAATCCCAGCTGACATGCCAGGAGGAGAGCATTGAGTATGTTAAAAAATCCATGCCTTTCCTACGACTGAGTTTAAAGTCTGCATTTTAATTACATACTGGACATAAAAAGTTTCTGGTAAAGTAACTGTAATTACTTATAAACAAGCATCCAGCTCACTAAAGTCATATAAGTCCTGAAAAGAAGTCAGACACAGATCCTCATTTTCTCCAGACTGCAATTCATTCAGTTTGGATGCATTAAATTCAGAATTGGTTCCTTTAGGTGCTGACAAACGTGTTTCAAGTGCTGCCAGACAAAGCTAATAACACGCACATGCACCCACACACTCACAATGGATCAGTCAATGCTTTTGTAACTTTTTCTTCCTGTTTCCTTGTACACACACAGGGTGGATTTTGGTTCTCAGCCCATTAAATGGTGAATTATGCCTCACAGCATCCTTCCCTGTTTCCTAAGTGGGAGAAAGTCTTGCAAGTCAGACTTTTGGTGATAGTAATGGGTGATGGAGATTCCATGGACTTTAAAAGCACTTTATTCGTGTTCCTGCATAAGCAGGAGATGTGGAGATGGCTGCACACAGCAGATACTTGGCTTCCATGTCAGCATTGAAGTGTAACTCCAGAAAGTGATTCTGCCTCAGAGAAATGCACTGTGCAATTCATGCCTCCACCTCGTGTCTAAAAGCAAATCATAGAATCGTAGCATCTTTTAGATTGGGAAAGACCCTTGTGATCACTGAGTCCAACCATAAACCCAACACTGTCAAGTCCCACTAAACCATATCCCTAAGTGTCATGTCTACACATCTTGTAAATACCTCCAGGAATGGTGTCCAAATGATACTAGACTCCTTAGTGAACAGATTTGGGACCTTCCCGGGGAGAGCAGAGGACCTGTACCAGGGGAATGACATGTCCTATTCTTGTCATTCTGGCTGCTCTATCTGCTGCTGGATATGAGGCCAAGCAGGCCTTGCTCTGATCTGGGACAGACGTCCTTCTGTTCTCATGTCTGGAGTGGGAAAATCTAAGCCTTAGGGGTGCTTGGATGCTGTGGGAACAGGTGCAATAGGGGACCTAAAAAACAACAGATCAGAAAACATATGGGCCCACCCCAGCTCTTAATTAACCTAATTGCTGTAGCTTCCACGAGGGTCTGTGTGTTATCCTAGAGTGTTGTTTCCGGTGCAGGCAAGCCCCAGGCCCTGTGATAGAGAGCAGACACAGTAATGCTATCAGCAGCTCCTTCCTTCCCAGAAGGGGCCCAGCAGGACAGACCACCTTCATAAAATCCATCTGGTGGGCCCAGGGTGCAGGCCCTTCTGCCTAGATGTACAGCTCACCCAGCCAAAGAGGTGCTGTAGGCTTCTCTGGAGAGAGAGCGGGGGCAAGGAATAGGTTTGGAAAGCTAACAAGGGTTATTACAGCCCAGTGGTTTGGCTTATCTGACTGTCCTGTCAGAGGAGGTTACTGCTCATTGCTGCTCCAGGGGCGATGAGTCACTCAGGCTGCACTGGTTGGCTGATAAATGTATCGAGCCATCTCACCTGTGTGTTCAATGGCACAGGAAAACCGCTGGATATTTATAGAAAGGAATTGCGTTCCAATTGGTGCAAAGAGAACACGAACTGCTCCTTGGTTAAAGAGCACAACTGGGCTGTAGTCCTTTCTTCAGGGCTTCAGACCAAGAGAAAGGATAGTCGAGAATCTTTACTAACCTCTTTTGATGCTCAGACAACAGCAAGTTTTTTTCACTTCAGAGTCACTCTTCCTCACTGGAAGTATTTGGAGAACAAAGTCACTCCCGGTTTAGTTAAACATTTGTCTTTTCATGGCACTGAATTGTAAATAAAGCTGTTGTCCTAAAAATACTGCAGATAACTCAAAGTTTCCTGAGGTTCAAAGATGTCCTCTAACAACAATCCTTGTGTTGGGCTGCAAACTGAAATGTGAAGTCGGTTGTCCAGATGTCTGGTACAGAGCAGCCCAGCCAGCCTGCTCTTTGCAAGGGAGCAGCTATTCCCACTGATGTGTTTCACTCCAGCAGAGCCTCGATCTTTCTGAAGCTCAGGGGCTGGAGATGTGAAGCACAGCAGAAGGAGCTGCCTTGAGAGGCACAGAGATGCCAGTGAGAGAGGAGGGAGTGTGCAGTGTCTGATGTGGGCACATCTTGTCTGGCCAGCCAAGCCAAATGTTTATCACCTTTGGATTCACCATCCTGCCCAGAAAGCAAAACAGACATGTAGTAGTGTTGGCAATCTCTGTAGGAACCTCCTGTCTGCCAGATTCTCTCTCCCTGCCCTCCCAGCAGGTGCCAGCTGGGTTTTTGCTTTCTTTCATCCTATGATTGTGTTTCATCAAAGCAAGCACAGTCAGGGGACGCAGAGCCCAAAGGCTTACTAAAATTAGGCCTGATCTTTGGTCCTGTTTGCAAGTCATTTCTAGGCACAGTGATGTCTGACATACAAACTGGCTAAAATCAGGGTTTGCAAGTCCTAAGTGCAGCTATGTTTGCATTATTGTTTGGAAAGTCCTTCAGAACAGCTGTGTGCCTGCTAGAACAGACCAGCAGCACACAGGCTCAGATCAAAGAGCCCCAGTGAAATAAATTTCAACAGACAAGCAGCCTACACTCTCCAAGTACCTGGGAAAGGAGAATCCTGGGAGAAGCACGGCGGCTGCAACTTTGACACAATCCAACCACGATCACACAGTCCCCATGACTCAGTGCTGGAGTCACACTTGTTCACTGTGGAGATCTCTGGGTCTTCTGCAAGAGCAAGGAATGAACAAGATGTTAAGTCCCAATTAAGTTAATGGGGCTTAAACAAATCTTTCAAGTTGAATGTAGTGGTTTGTGTTTTAGTGGATCTGGATCCTGCTTAAGCTTCCCTTCCCCCTTCTTCCCACAGAGCTTCTTAAATTAAGGAGGAATTATGAACAGCAGTTCAAACCCCAAAGTGCAACCAGAATAGGTGTTTGGAATTCCTGTTCAAAATACCTTCAAAGAGGTGATGAATAAGAAACAGAGGTGAGGAGAGAGAGTGAAAAGTATGTTTTGTGCCTGTTTTTATACTTAGCTCATAGTGGTTTTCAAATGAAGAGGAAGTGTGGATGTTGGGTCTCTGTTTTGGCTGATTGCCTAACATGCCATGGAAATCAGTGCCTGTGGTAGCACTGCCCTGGGCTAGAAGAGCATTCAATTGGGGCTGGATCTGAAATAACAAATTATCCCAACTCTGGTCTGCATTTTGGGCAGCAAATTTGGTCCAGTTCAGGTCTTCATGAAGACCTGGATGGTCAGCAGCACTCTGCCAGGCCTGTGCTCACCTACCTGCTGCAAAATGGCCTTCTAAATGGCATGAACCAAGGTGAAGCCAGTCTCATTTTGCAGCAGCCTGGGTACACCCATGATACTCCTCTGGTGCAGAGCTCTCTGTTTTCCTTTTCACTGCTATGGTATGTCCCCATATCCTGCAGCTTGTGAGATGGAAAGGGGTGTATGGGGTGTGCCATGCCCCAGGACAGGGATGGAGCACTGGTTTAAGGACTTACTCTAGGGAGCTGAAGGGATGCAAGTTCAAAATAAATAAAAAGAAGTGAATCTCCACTCTTCATTCACTTGTCCTGGAGATGGATGTCCCAGCAGCTCCCTCTGTGCTCCAGGGAGAGACAGGGAAGATCCTTGTGTCAGCTATGGCTTGGGGTAAGGGACAGCTTCTGAAATGGGCTGCTCCTAGACTGTTAGAGGCTTTACAGGGCAAACCCAACCCCTTAAACTTCTCCTGAAAACAAATGGGCAGTCAGGCCTGATGAACACCCTTCCAGGAAGCTTTGCAAGGCGGGCTTTTGTTAAGACTCTGACTAAAAAGGTCTACAGCCTCCCATTTGATGAACAGACAACAGCATTTTTTTTCCCTCCTAACAAGGTTTCCTTAGAAATGGATCCACTGCTGAATCCTGAGTCTGCCTGGCATATTCCGGGGGACATCTGGCGTAAATTCTTCATTATTAGATTACATTAGTTGCAGCAATAATCATTCACATGGGATTATTACATCCAAGCTTGTCTCATCGCCTTTATCCTTTCACACATTGTCTTTCCTGGTTCCCCTTCAAAGGGCTGTTGTGAGTCTGTGTCGGAGCAAGAAATTAACTTGTTAGTAATTTATGCATCATTTCCTCCAGCCACATGTATTTAGGGCAAGATCAATAAAATATAATAAGGAAGCGGGTGGGTATTGTCACCATGGGGCTGAAATAATTCCTTTGGTATCGCTGTAAATCCGTCCCTCACATATGAAAAGCTGCAGTGCTGTCCATCATTAGTTTATTTTGCTAGACTCTATCAACAGGGCATTTGATTTGGCTCTTTTATGTGCTTAGAGAGCTCTTGTCCTGCTACTTCTGCTCACAGCCACACAAAGTGCCTCAAGTGGAGGTTTAAGTTTTTGAGAGAGCAGTGTTTCACAGCCTTTCTTCTGGCTCCTGTTGTGTAATTAAAGCTGTGCCATGTCACACTGGAGATTCATTTCTGGAGTGGCTCCATGCTCTGGCAGCTGCTGAGATATGTTAGGTCTGAGAAAGGGAAAGGGATAGGAAGAGAGATCCAAGCACCACAGCTCAGGGCACAGAAGTCTTGCTGTTTGTGGGAACTGGGAAGACAAACCTGAGTGTGTCTGAAAGGTCACTGGCGGATTCCAGGGAGTCTGGAGTCCCTGGGTAGTGATCTGACTGCTGGACAGCCCTTCCTGGGTAAAAATAAAAGAAAAGAAAGAAAAGGAGATTGGATCCATCTTACCCACAGCAGGGCAATGCCTGTGGAGAGAAGAGACAGCAGACAGAGCACACTGGATTTCTATGTCTCCTAAAGAGGAGTCTCTTTGCTCACCTCCTGGCTTCAATCCAGACTACCCTGCAGGGTTTCAGCTGCATGAGAACTTGAATTTGAGGAATTTGTTGCAGTTTCAGATTAAGAATTTTCTAAAAGTGCAAGCAAAATCAAACCAGCAATTTGGCAGCCTTGCTAGCTCTGCCTGCCTGGACTCCCTGTGGCTGCTTCTCCTGTGGGAAATGTCCCAGCAATTGGCACTGATGAGGAGGGGGCTGTGTGTCCCACCTTGGCTTTGGCAATGCTCTGTCTGCTGATCTCAGCAGAGCAGAGGCTCCAATTCCTGAAAGTCTCTGGAAGGCGAACTCTTGAGATCATTCTGCGCTTTGGGACCTGCATGTTTTGTTGCTGTAAATGTGGAGAAATCTAGGAGACGGAGGTGGTTGAAACCTCCTGCTTGGTCTGACTCATCCCAGAGGAATAGTCCATGTGGGGTTGTTCTGGGCTGAGCAGCACACAGTGTACAGGATGGGGCAGTGGAGGCAGAGCAGTCCTGCCCTCCACAACCCCAGTGGTGTTGACACAGCCTGAAGGGGAGAGCAGAGGAGATGAGATCCTGAGATTATCAGTGCAGACGGGGGAGAGGAATGTTGTTTGCTTGTAGCTCTTCTCCAACAAGACTGGCAAAATTCAAACACGAGGGAGGATGCAGGCAGATGCCTATGCGTGGTTTGAGAATGTAACAGAGATAAGCAAGCACAGGAACAAAGCCAGGGGCTTTAACTTCAGCACAAGAAAAACCGGTCACAGCACAGGCTGGTCCTCTGAAAGCCTTCTGGAGACAGGGGTCTGTCCAGGTCACCTGCAAGCAACTAGTGGCACTGCCCAGGAATGTGTACAAAACATTGCTGCCTTCACACCTGCCCCCACCATCCTCAGACAGCTTCGGTGAGGCAAAAGCCAGTTATGCCTGGTCTCTACTGGAGTCCAGTGGTACTGTGACCAACACTGCCACCCTCTCATTGGCAAAGTTTGTTACCAGATAGAGAGTGGGTGCAGATGAGAGAGAAAAAAAGACAACTGGCAGAGGGAAGCAGGAAAGCAGAACTGAGGCTGATGCTCAGATCGGATGGCAGTTGTTTGCTTGGTTTTGTTCCTTTAGGAGCTGGGATTAGAAAAGAAATCATTTCCAGGAGACACTTTCTCAGCAGAGCCACTTCGGACTGACTCCTTTGCATCGCAGGGCCTTTCCCAGGCAGCCTGTGCAGCCAGCCCTCCCCCCGGCATTGCAACATCTCCTGCTTTCCAAAGAGACAGGAGCAAACACAGGAAACCCCAGCCCGGTCAAGGTCTGGGAGGTAAATTTGTAACTTAGGACAGACTGTGAGGATGCTGCTCTGTAATATGTAAACACTCCTTTCTTTCTCCAAGAGCCCAGTGCCGCCGAGAGAGCTGATCCCAAACCTCCCTTCATGGTTGAGTCTGCTGAAGAGACGGGACGCAGGTTGGAAATGCAGCCGGGCACACAGGTTCCTTATTCCCTGGAGATGGGCTCCTTCCCTCACTTCTGTAAGTCCTTGTCCTGACCCTGTGCCACTCAGCTATGTGGGCTCAGTTCTGGGTTGGGAGGCTGTGCAGGACACCACTGAGAGCTGTGGGGTTTGCCCAGCCTCCTGGGCATGCTGCTCCTGTAGCCATCTGAACAGAGCCTTTATGGGACTTTAATTTGGCTGCAGGTCTTGAGAAGAAACCTTTGTAGCACTGAGCTGCACTCTCCATTGAAGGAGTTTAGACATTGGGAAAATATAATTTAACAGGAGTGGTGGAGGGGTGATGGGACAGATGGGCTGGGGAAGGAGGTGGCAGCTCTGTCCCCAAAGATGTCTGGTCTGATTTGGGGCAAGAAGATGGGTGAGATGAGCTTGTTTTCCTTTGTGTCTCTTCCAGACCTGTGAGTCTGTGCTTTCCTCCTGCAATGCAGGGAAAGAAAAGTGTTCAGGGTGTGGAAGGGGATACTGTATTTACAGGTGAGGGCTGTGATGGCTTATACTAAAGGAGTTTTGGGGATCAGCTCATAAAGGTTAAAAAAGAACAGGTGGAAGCTACATATAAAGCTAGTCAAGAATTTTCCATGAGGATAATACTTTTAACAAAGTGATGCTTCTCTAAAAAATGAAGCTCTTCCTGGATAAATATTGATTTTATCAAATATATTAAATATGTGTGTGTATGTACACAGAGAGAGAGAATTTCACTGTGAAAAAGTCTTAATGACCTAACTAATTTCAGATCCCTTTGAACCTGGTTTGGGTTTCAACCTGACTCAATGTGTTTCGCTAACTCTGCTGTGTATGAGCTCTTTGCAATATACATGTAACAATATTCTAACCAAAAAGAATATGTTTACTTGCCTTTATATGTTTCCAAGTCACATAAAATTTAAACCAGCAACTTCTCTTGCAGCTTTACTAGTAAATATGTCACATATTCATATCAATATTAAGTTTACTTAGCATCAACAGGTACACTATTTGTCTGATTCCTGTATATCAGGTAAACCAGTTGTACAACACTGGAGTTAATCTGGTCGGATGCAAAGTAACCTTTGCATCAATTCTGAACTCGGAATCAAAACCAACCTGTGTTGGGCAGATGTGCATGTAAGTAAAGGACAGAGAGAAAATTATATTCTAGTCTCTGAGCTTTAAAAACTGTCATGAGAGCCAGAAAGGCATCCATCCCACCAGCCTAATCTGACCCCTCAGCATAAAGGGAGGCTGCACAAGATCCCTGCTTGGTGCTCAGCCCCAGTCTCAGTTTCAGCTTAGTCCCCAGCCCCTGGGAGTGATCCACAAAGGATTTGTCACCAGCTGCAGCCACCAGAGCCCAGAGTTGAAGTCTAGCGTGTGCTGCCAAAACCGGCTTGCAGGTACTCACAGGTTGGCCCCTTCCGCTCTGCATCTGTCAATAAAGCGAACATCCTTCCCATCCTGACTTTGCCCAGCTGACCTTTTTAAACACGGTTGCAGGTTCTGCCCGATCTTCCCTTTGACAGCTCTGAAGATTCATTCTGAGCGTTGCAGAGGCAGTTGGTTTAGGGGACAGATCAGCAACCTTTCATGGGTGCGGGGCTGGCCTGCCTCTCCCTTCCTCGAAGACCAGCTCACGTACACCTGAGAACACTCATGGGGAGCTGGGAGATGCTGCCTTTACAATGGACCAGATGGTCCCCTTCAGACAGCGAGCTTGGAGCTGGCTTTTGCAGGAGAAAGAAATGTCTGTATGAAGTCAGGGAGCTGGGAAATCACAGGTCGCTGGACAACAGGAACAAATTCTACTGTAACTTTCATGAAACACCAGTGACCTCCTAGGGAGAACAGTTTTGTTACTGGGCTACTCCCTGCAGCAGAGTGGGGACAGTAGAAGCCCTTTAATTAGCTGATGAGGAGGAGGTTTCTCCTAGGCTAGATCTAGAGTGTTGTATTATATGTATAATGTTGAGTAGCATTATAATATCACTGATTTTATAATATCATTGTTATTATAATATCACTGCAAGCATGATTGCAGTGATAGCAGTAGAGGAAAGGGTGAGTATGTGTTTGTTGCAGATGTTTGGAGTCTCCTATTGATCTGCTTCAACTGAAGAATCTAAATGGGCTGGCCCAAGGGTTTTTTTAGCCACAGGATGAAACGAGAGAGTGGGTTGGAGTTAGATTTTTCTTGCTGTGATCTTGCTGCTGCTGCAGTAGCTCGCTGGGGTGATTCAGAAGCTGAGCTGAAAGTCTTCCCCGTGTGCCTTGCGTGCCCTCTGGCTCTGCTGCTCCTGTAAGTCCCTTGCTTGGGCTAAGCACTATCCTACTGCCCAGAAGGCACTGCCTCGCTGGAGGGGGGTGTTGGGCTGCCCTTGGGAAAGGGAGAGACATGAGCTGCCTAGAGGAGGTTCCTCTGTGGCCTCTCCTGTGGCCAAGGAGCAGTGCAGTAGCTCTGAAGTCCTAATATGCCAATGCCTGCTCTGTCCTTGCTGTTGGTGGCTGCTGAGAAAAGCTCTCTCCTCAGATGGGCCCTGCTGCCCTGTGGGTTTTCTGCAATGCTCTTGTTTGCTGCTTTCTTGTTACAGCTTTTAATGGGAAGCCTTTGACATGGTTCTGGCAGAAATTGCTCTCACCTTGGCCTGCCTCTTCTGAGTTTTTTTCCAGAAACATTGCTGGATCCTGAACAAGACATTTTGGGGCCAGGTTTTGGATGGTTACCTACCTGTGAGAGGTGGTGGAGCTGGTAGCTGCATTGTGGGGAGGCCAGGCAGCCTCCACTCCCAACTGGCAGAAGTCCTATGCTGTCTGGAGTTTTACAAGGGTTTTATCTGTACTTTTTGGTATAGCTTATATTACTGTGGTTATTTATGTGTTTACTACTAGAGTAAAGCCTCTGTTCTCAGTGTTTTGAGGAAGAAAAGCATTACATTGCAAATCCAGCTGAAGAAGTTGCATTCAGAGACTGAGACAGACTTGGGGGTGGATTCTTCTGTTGGCACCAACCCTGCTGGGCTTGAGGGCACAAAGTCAAAGTGCACAAGGAATCTTGGTCTCCTTCTAAAAACAAACAAAATCTGAGTTTGCCGTCCCTCAGCACCCTGGGGAGTAGGTGGTGTGTCTGCTGCAAACCCAGAGCAGATGAAGTTGCCTGGGCAGTTTGGCTGTTTTGAGGTGGAGGCTCACTCCACTTGGGTCCATCTCTTTGAGAACCCAGCTGAAAAGAAGGCATGAGAGCAAAGATGTCTGGATGGGGTGCTGAGGGCTGTGCTTGCTGGTCCTTGGCATAGGATCCAGCAGGGTTACAGGAGGATACAGCAGTGTTTTGGGAAGAAGGCTGCCTCGGTGTCTGGCTGGCCCTGGGGGCAGCGAAGGGGTTAAAGCTCAGCCGTTCTGCCCAATCAGTCTGGCTTGCCTGTAATAACCAATTAACGAAGTGTAATTGTGCAAATCCATATGTGGCAGTAATTACCAGAGAGATTAATGGATTCCTTCCTTTCTAAGCGGACCCCACCACAGCTTGCCAGCGTCCCCCCGCCACCTGAAAGGATTCGGAGAGGGGGGAAAGCGGGAGCCGCTCTACCCTGGACACTCTGTGATGAAGCCAAGCGGACGGGGAGGCCCTGTGGGGACTGCCCGGTGCTTGTTTAAATAACCCTTTTCATCTCCCTGCGTTTCCTTATGTACAGCTCACTGCTCCCTGGCTTGGACCCGGCCTCTTGAGGACAGTTCGTGCCCAGCCTGTCGGGGCCTGGGCTGCCATGTCCCTGCCCTCCCCATTGTCCATTCATTCCCTGCTCCCCGTTCCCCTGTTTAGCCCTAATTGCTGCAGAATATCACGTCTGTTTGCCCTCTTCTTTTGTAGCTTTGTTATTTTAGTTGCAATGGGTAATCCAGCAAACTGTTAAAGGCATACACGAGGCGAGGAGGGGACACCAGGGCGCTTGGGGCAGGTTTTCAGGCCAGGCAACGGGGTTGTGTTTGGGGTATGGCAGCTTGCAGGCAGGCTGGGCCTGAGACATCCTCTAGGATGGGTTTTCTTAGGGATATATGACCACAGAAGTCAAGAGGGACCCTGGAGCAGGTGAATACTTCCCCTCCAAATGCTCTGTGTTGTGAAAGAGGGCACCGAGTCCTGCTGAGGGAGAAGGGGGTGCATTTGCAGACCTGTCCCCTGAGAGGCCACCACCTGGGCAGCAGGGGCTCCTCCCCAGTTGCACCAGCACCTTGGGCACTTGAGGTGCAAAACTACCCATCCCACTCAGCAGAGCTGGCCAGCCTTGCCTCCACATCACACACATGGAGCTGTCTGAGCCCTGCTGACCCATGGTGGGGGGGAGCTGGGAAGAGCTCAGCCCTGTTTCTGTGCTAGGCGATGATCCCTGCCCCTGACAGGTATCTCGTGCAGAGAGTCAGCCCGTGGGGAGGGTTGATGTGCCGGCTGGGGAGCCGTCCCTCGCTGGCTGCACGCACAGGGCTGCAGGTGCCCTGGGGGCGGCTGTGCCTGCTCAGCAGGGGATGGGGCAGGTGGCCGGGGAGACAAGAGCCCTTTAGAGCCTGGGATGGCAGGGAGTGGTCACATCTCATCTCGCATCAAGCGTCCTTGCATCCTCACTGCCTTCCTCTTCAGGCTGAAAAGGGGATGCTGTGGTTTGAAACTGGGCCTGTGATGTTTATTTATTTACCCTCTGTGTGTAGCTGAGACTTGGATTTGGGGTAGGTCAGAGCTGTGTGGGCCTGGTGAGAGCATCTTGTGGGTGTAAAAAGCAGTCAGACAGGCCAAAGGTCCATCCATCTTGCAAATGATGGATGCTTCAAGAGAGGATAGGAGCAGAGTGTGCTCAAGTGTCCTTCCTCCATCAGGTATGTGCCAGCAGCCTCTGCCCTGAACTGTTCAGCTGCTTCCATCACTGATAACTATGTGGGTCCAGGACTGGCTGCCCCCAAAATCTACAGTGATACATACAAAATAGACAGTGATATCTGCACAGAGATCCCTGCCGAGCACTGACTGGCCCTCACCTGGCTGTTCTCTGGCAGCCCTGGCCTCATTCACTGCCACATACATGGTGATGGATCTAAATGACCTTTTCTTGTTGCTGACTTGTTACAAGGGCCAGAAATGTGGCTGCTCCAAGGGAGTGGCTGTGCAGGGTGCTCAGCAAACACGAGCAAGGCTCTTCTCCAACTATGGTTACAGATGATGGGGGAGGTTTTGGGAGATTCTTACCTGGAGGTAGTTTAGGAATGCACAGAAAATTGCATCTTCTTATAAGACCAGGAGATGTGGAGAGCACTGACAGAGATTCTGCTTTTGGGTTTGCTTGCTTGGGGTCCTGGGAGCCAGCCCACACCACCTGATTTCCAGCCAGGAAGAGGCACCAGGGCAGCTCTTGGGTATTGCAAATGGGATAGTTTTGTTTGTCAGAGAGGTGTGTCCGTTGGTGTCAGCTGAGGCCCTCGACTGTTTTAGCTCTTCCATTTCACCTGACCAAGGGTTCATCAATACCCATCTTCCCTTGCTGCTGGGTCATCCTAGGTTAGAGGTTGTGTGCCAATGTATGGCATGTAAACATGTTTCCTGAGTCTGCTTTGCTTTTGGGATCTTGAAGTAGCCTATGTCTTGGGGGAGCAGCTTTTCTGGAAAGCTTCCCACCTGGCACAAGTGCCCAGTACTTCAGAGAAGTACTTGGGGTACTGAGGGATGTGTCTTGCACAATTTCTGGGGTGCTTGAAATGTTGGGTCTTTGTTGTCCTGTGTTTTAGGCTCTGGAGCTGAAAGATTTAGTGGATAGGTATGATTTAAAAGCCTCATTAATTAAATGAGCCATGGAGACTGGTATGTGTGGGTATGGCTTGGCTCTTAAATGACCGGAGTTCCCTGTGGGAACATCCCTTACTGACTCACAAACTGTGCTTGGGAACTGACTGATGGGAAGTGCCAATCTTTGCAACTATCAGGACAGACTCTGGGACTGGTGAATTAACCAACCTTTGGGGCTGTGCTGCTGGTCTGGAAAGCTTATGGCCTTATAAGGAACTGGGTTCCAGATTTTTCAACTAGGATGTGTCTGGCTGGCAGAGGAGACAGCTCTGTGGAGAAGCTGCTCTGGGATCTTCAGGGCTTGCTTTAATAAGCTGACTTAAGCCAGTGCACATCAGTGCAGTGCCAGTACTTGAGCATGTTTTGCTGTGCCCACATCATCCCAGGTCCTTTCTCTGCTTCTGCTGTGTAGAAGCTGCTCCTTCTGCTCAGAGGCTCGAAAGGAAAGGGCCAAAACATGTGGCTGGAGCTCTTTTCTCTCTCTTTCTGCTGGGAAGAGGTTGAGGGGCAGAGAACAGATATTTGACAGTGACAGCATGTCATTCCACATCCCTGCAAATTCTTCATGTGCTTGCTGCTCGCTGCTGGGCTGTCTTGGCTCTGTGAGGTGTGGTCTGTCCTTGTCTTGATCCAGAGCTGTTCCTTTCTTTGAGGCACAGGGAATTTTGTCATGTTCCCATGGCTTTAACTACCGGTGGATTTTCCATTTGGTACAGGGGAACATGTGGCTTTTGAGAGAAGAATATGTTTGAAAGGCAATGGAACACATTGATGAGGAGAGGGATGCTCACTGTAGCTGGCTCCTTACCCACCCCTCGTCTGCACAGGGAGGGTTTTAAACATTTTCTACAGGGAAACATTGAGGAACCAATCTTGTGGGAGAACATTTTGGCTGAATTTCATGTTGTGTTTGTCTCCCTTCTGTTGCCACTGGAAGGCGAGTCCTGGGGAAGGATAGCTGCTAGAACAACAATGAGAGATGTGTGTCTGTGTGGGCAAGGCAAAGAGATGGCTCAGTCCTCTGAATGTCAAACAGACTGGGCTGGCAGATTCTTGAGCTGAAATTGGTTGTACCTAAAAGGAGATGATCTCAAAATGAACCTGTTGCTTTTCTGTGAATTGGAAATGCCTGCATGGCTTAGGGGTCAGATGCAAACTACCAGGAGTGGAGTGGTTTGAGCCACCAGTGGAGGCAGAGACAGTGAGGGCTAAGGTGAGATCTTTATATCCCACTCTCCTGTCTTTTTTTACTGCCAGTTAATGAAGGGGTTCTTTGAGCTTCAGCTCATCTTGAATGCATTTTATGCCTCATGTACTTGAGCAATAAAAACTTGGTTGTGCTTCATTGTCTTCCAACTGCCATGCCTCTGGATCTGGTGTTTGGGAATAGGCTGCACAGGCATGTTTACAGCAGAGCATGGACATGGGTGTGTCTTTAGGCAAAGATGGGGATTGGTTTATTGATTGGGGATGTGCTGGGGGTGGGTTTTTTCCCCCTGGTGACTGAGAGGCATCTTACGTGTGCGCTGGGGGCTTGCAGTGTGCAGGACTGCTGTGCTGGTAGTGCTAGGCCAGGTTTGCTGTATCAGAGTATTTGGAGCAATGAAAACTTGTTCCAAGACTGCTTGAAACTCAGTGGAGCTCAGGAGAGCCATCCCCAGGAATATTGTGTCATTACAGAAACTGGTGATTTTTGTGCATTAGAGAAGACAGCAAAGCTTTGAGAAACCTGCCTCTCCCTCTTTCATACAGACACACTTGGGTTTTTGTGGTATTTGATTTCCTTCTCTGCTCTCAGGGGACCCAATGGACAGGCTGAAATCTACTGAAAAATGGATTAATGAGCCAGTGGCATCTGCAGAAATGAAGTGGAAGTGGGATCCAAGTAAGCTGCCTGGTTCCCAAGGAGCTGCAAGCATCCTGTAAGAGGGGCAGCAGCCCCACCATCCCACTGTGGCTTATAAAAAATGTCTCTTTGACTGGAGGAAGGACTAAACTCAAGGGCAGATAGCTGAGAAGTGCTGACAGGAGCTGCACCTTAGTGACATGGTGAATGTGGCTTTTGGGCCCTTAGTCCAGATCAAAAGCTCTGTGGCTGTGTGACTCACAGTGCTAATCTGGTGTAATGCTGCCTCCTTCCACAGATCTTTTCAAATGACAGTAATGGGCCAATTTGATAAGGCAGGCTTTATCCTGGATCAGATACGCTGGCTGCCAGAGAGCAGGCTGTATGGGAGACATAAAAGGAGAGACAGGAGTGATTCAGAGAAAGCTGGAGCCCTCACTATGGCATTAATGTGACAGTGTGAAGTCAGATGCTCGCACCTGATCCAGGCAGTGCTCAGTGGTGAAACCAAGTGTGTGCAAGCTTGAAGCTGTGGCCTTTCTGGCTTGGAAAGACCTGGATTAGAAATCCAAAAGCACATGCTGATCTCCCCTCTCCCATGGCAGGATACAGAGGGTCCTGGGATTAGGTGTTTTATGGCAGTTATCAACCTTCTGGGCTTTTGGGGCCTGGCTTGGACCTTGGGGCCTATGGCTGTGCCCTCAGCCATGAAGGTATTGGTGCTAGCCCTTGAGGTGAAGCTGTTCCTCTTGGATACCTTCAAGCCTTCCTCCCCTGAGAATGGAGCTACTGAGTGCAGAAATAACCCTTGTTACCTTGAACTCCAAGGTAGCCACGTTTGCCTGTCTGGTATAAATAGACCATCTGAGGCAGCCAGATGTGATGGAGATTGACAGGTTGTCTCTGGAGTTTTGCACTTGCTGAAGCAGGAGGAAATGTAAAAGCATGAACGTGGGGATGCACAGCGTGAGAGTAGCAAGCAAAGCCCCCAGGTGCACAGCAGGCTGTGGCGCCTGCGGGGGGGATGCAGGTGGGAGCCCTTTGTGGCCTTGTGCAGGGCAATGCTGTGACAAGACCTTTCCCACTCTGTGTTGAGCTCTGGTGGCCATCAGCACGTGCCAGGTCCAGCAGATGAGGTCTCCCCTCAGTCTCCTCTTCTCCAGACTGAACAGAACAAGTGGCCTCAGCTGCTCCTCACACGGCTTCCCCTCAAGGGCCTTCACCATCTTTTTTGCGTTCCTTTGGGCACTCTCTAATGGCTTAATATCTTTCTTATATTGTGCTGCCCAAAACTGCCACAATATTCAAGGTGAGGCCGCCCCAGTGCAGAGCAGAGCAGGACACTCCCCTCCCTCGCCTGGCTGGTGATGCTGTGCCTGATGCCCCCCAGGACATGGTTGGCCCTCCTGGCTGCCAGGGCACTGCTGACTCATGGCCAACTGGCCATCGACCAGGGCCCTCAGGTCCCTTTCTCAGCACTTCTTTCCAGCATCTCATTCCCTAGTACATCCAGGGTTGGCCCATCCCAGGTGCAGAATCTGGCACTTCCCCTTGTTGAACTTCCTCTGGTTGGTGATTGCCCAGTCCTCTGATTTGTCGAGGTCTCTCTGCAGGGCCTCCCTGACTTCGAGGGAGCCAACAGCTCCTCCCAGTTTTTTGTCATCTGCAAACTTGCTCAGCATCCCTTTCAGTCCTGCGTCGAAGTCATTTATGAAGATGTTGAAGAGCACTCAGCCCAAGATGGAGCCCTGTGGAATCCCACTAGTGACAAGTGGCCAATCTGATGTTACCCCATTCAGTGTTGCACTCTGTGCTCAGCCTGTGAACCAATAGCTCACCCTCTGCCTGATGTGTTTATCCAGCTGTGGGCTGGGCATTTTGTTCAGAAATATACTGGGGGAGACAGTATCGAAATCTTTACTGAAATCCAAAAAGATTACACAACTTGCTTCCCTTGATCAGTTATGGGCTTGCTTATTCCCTTGCAAACCCAACCCAAAGCAATGGATGCTTTTGACAAAAAAAAATTATTTTTCAGAGGGTCCAAATGGCTACTTTTTTGGATCCACCTTCCCAGGAATACTTTGTTGCATGCTTTTCCATGATGCTACCACTGCTGACCTTTCTGCTCTGTCAAGGGGGAGTGGCTGGGAAGCACATAGGCAGTGATTCTTCGCTGGTACAAAGGCTGCGATTGTTGGCAGCTTGACGCCCCAGAAAGTGTCTAATTGACTTGACTCTCTCTAGCTGGGCTCCGAGTGGATTTTCTGCCTCGGGATATCTCAGCGTTATAGTGGACCTGTTGTTTTTGCTCCCCGCATGATATTAAAAAATGCATTGTTGGAGAAGAAAGCGTGAGTCAGAGCGGATGTGCGGAGGGAGCTGCCTGTCACCCCGTGAACGAGTGCCAGAGCAGAGGAGCGAAGCGAGACGGGGTCACCTGCCATCCACAGTTAGGAGCTCAGAACTCTTTTGAAGCATCTCAGGGAAGGAGCTTGGCTTGATGGTACAGATGTAAATCTGCCCTTTGCATCTCAAATAGGGAGCAGTAGCATTAAAATGTCTTCTCTACTAGTTTAGTAATGTTTATCTACTCCAGTGCATCTCCAGTGTGGGCTTTGTCCCAGGTGCCCTCTGGGCTGGACAGAGGCCTTGCTCAGGTATCTCTGTCCCACTGGCACCGATTTCTCCAAGTGTCTTGCCTGCACCTGTGTCAAAATGTGCATGTGCCACCACTGGTGCCTGTCTGGGGAGGTAATTCCCTGCAGGAGTGGGCAGCTGGGCTCTGCAACCAGCAAAGCTGCTGGAGGTGCTTAGGCAGGCGTAAGAGGATTCGGTGACACCGCTGATTAGTGTCCAGGGCCTCATTATGGTGCTGGTAATTGAAGGTCTCCCAAGGTTTAAACACGCTGGGAATTATTTGCCCTCAGAGGCTGCGCTTGGCTGCGTGGGACGGTGCTTCCTGCAAGGTAGGCAGTGCCCTCCCTGGAGCAGCCTGGCACCGGGAGCGGTGGCCCCTGCCCTCCCGACCTTGGGGAGAGGACACGTTGGGTGGCAATTGTAGGGCTCGGGGAGAGATAGGGAAAGCCTGGGGAGAAGGAGAGGGCAGACTGTGTTACTGCAGGTGTGGTTGTGGTGCTGCTGTTTGAATGTGCTGCTGCTGGTAATTGCATTAGCCTGGTGGGGCTCTGGGGGTAATTTCATTAGCTTGGTGTCTGTGGTTATTGCTGGACATGAGACAGTGGTGAGAAAGGGCAGGGCTAGGTGGGGAAGGGCTGATGCAGCAGCCCCCTTCCTCTCTATCTCCAGGGAATCACAGGAGGCACCTTGCCTTTTGATGACTTTTGGCTGTGCCAGGCCAATGCCAACCAGTACAACAGATGAATAAGGTTGACCCAGTCCATTGGTTAGCCTGGAGAAACCCATATTCAAGTCCCTGCTCTGCTGCTGACTCCCTGTTTGGCCCTGAGAGTGTCACTTGGTGTCTGTATGTCTGCTCTTGGAGGCCAGCAGGGAGGAAAATGGGCATTTTGGCTCCTGGGGCTCTCAACCTGGTAGCCCCTATTGCTTCTTACTAGCCCTGTGAAGGGAGGCCCAGCTCCAAGAGCAACACCCCATGGGCAGTGGGTTTTCTCTGGGAGTCTCTCATTCTGGAGCAGTGTCAGGAGGAAGATACATGTGCAGCTGTAGGATTATGACAGCTGCCACCTTTTTATTTGGTCATACATGTGACATCAGCATAAACACAGAGTGCCTTAGTCTTTAAGCAGAGATGGGGTGGGGGCCCGATGGAATTCTTGGTCATGTTTGGCATTTTCCTGGTTCAAGGAAAAGAAAAAAGGGGACCATGTTTAATTTTTAGCTTTCCTGGTTCTGGGGCAGGGTGGAATAAATGGTAAGCCTTCCACGTTTAGAATCTGGTGCCGGAGACCAGCATCCTAGAAGGCTTGGTGGAGCAGTACCAGGAGCTCTTTGAGATGCTATTCCAACACACTGCTGAAGTACTGTCTGCAGTACAGTGGCCTTGGAAAGCTGACTGGGAGGTGAGTGAGTTAGGGATCCCAACAGGACATTAACTTCTCGGCTGGCTTGAGCAGCACTGCTTTGTTGGGAGTCCTGCCCTGACTGATGCCCCCAGGTGTGGCTGCTGGATGCCCATCAACAGCACTGAGTCCCATCTGGGTGCAGCACGGCAATAGTTTTCCTTCCTAAATTGACAGTGGCAGTCATAATGTCTTCTCCTTTTACATAAGGGAAGGTGGTGGAATAAAAACATTCAATAACTTGAAGCAGTGCATTGTTCTATTCTAGTAGAAACTGGGGGGCTGCCTCCTGTATGGTCCTGCAGCACTGCTTAAGAGAGACTGGACTGGGTCCTGGAGTCTGTCTGTCACAGACTGATTTGGGTACAGGGGCTGGAGCTTCTCCACACTCAAAAATCCATGATGGTCTCCTAAGTTAATTGCCTGATGCTTGACTTGCCTGAGGAAAGGGCCTGGAGGGCTTTCCTTGAAGTTGCTCAGTGTGTGCATGTGTTCTGCAGCACTAAGCACTCACTAACCCAGATCTGCTAAAAATCAATAAAGTAATCCACTTACTGCTTGGGACTGCCAACGTTTTTAAGGAGCTCAGAGATATTTTGTCTTCTTTCCTCTCCCCTTTCTTTTAAGCTGAAAGAAAAGAGCTATGGGGAAGGGTGTGCTGACAGAGCTGGACTAAAATCAGGCTCTTTGCTCCGGGCAGATCAATAAAAATAATTCCCTACTAAAACTTCATTAGCATGGAGTTAAAGCTTCTGAGATCCCATGCGGTGGGTAAGAATTAATGGTACTAGTAAATCTCGGCACGGTTGGTGCTTAGAACGCAAAGCCGCTTCACTGCTCACACCTCCCTGTGCCCAGAGCTGCTGGGGCTGAACTGAACATGCAGCTTGGCTCTGCCCTGCTCTGTCCCACGGCTGCTTGGCAAGGGCACAACCCTCTTGTTTGGCCTGAGGGCAAGGGATGAGCCAGCCTGGGAAGATAGGGAGATGTGACTCAAGCAGGTGAAAGCAGAACTGTTGTGCAAGAGTGGAGTTGTCTCAAAACAGCATCTCAGTTCTGAGTGCTGGTGGGCACTTGGTGACTGGGGATAGATGGCCCTGGTGCATCTCTGCAGGGTGATGGACAGATGATAGGAAAGGTCTCTGAGGGGGTGCTGGACAGGCAGGCTTCCCATCATGCCAGAGCTTTCCTGTGACACCAGACCAAAGAAACATCTCCCTGGCAGGTTGTTGTGTGGGACTGCACAAAGTCCCTCTCTTCTGTGGAAATCTTGGATCTTATTGAGGGTGTGGGTGTGAAAATCACTTCTTTTGGAAGCAGATTGTTTGCTGGGGTTTTTGATTGAAAAATGTTCCTTTCGGTCTTGTCACAGAGGAAAAAAACTTGCTCTGCTGAGAAATCCAATTTTCTATCCGGAGATTGAAACAAGCCACCTTGCAGCCTGTTCCTCAGCAGTGCCCTGGGTCTCTGCCTGTGAGGCATTGAGGCATCCCTGGCTTGTGCCTGGCTCTTGTCTCCTGGCCCCAACAAGGATCCCCAGTGTGGCTGTTAAAGGACAGTGACAGAAGCAAAGCCAGTGTTATCCTGAAATAGCAAACTTTTCCTACAGGTTAGAAATCCTGCGGTTTCTGGGTTTGATGTCACTCGGACTAGACAGGGTGGAATGTGGGGCAGCATCCACTGAAACAGGAGCTGTGCCTACATCTTCTGCACCTGGATGTGTCTGTGAACACTGGCCGGATGACTGGCCCCTGCTGAGGGTGTTTGCTGGGGATGTCCTTGTTGTATATTGCAGTGGTGGCAGGGGAGGACACAAGCTCAGCTGAACAGGGAGTGGGACAGGACGTAGCACCACAATTAGATGCTGCTGTGTTATGCTCTTGTGGTGGTTATCAAACCCTCTGGTCTCCCTTCCCTGGAACTCAAACCTTGAGATGTGTAACCGTGGTGCTCGACTGCCTGGTCTCCCCTGAAACAGTTCTGCAGTGCCATTAATGTTTGTGCAATAAAACAAATGAGATGTGAAAGGTGGCCAGATAGAAGATACAAGAGTGATCTCTGCTGTTTGTATTCCCCCTGTGAGACTGCAGTTGCTTGGGTTTTTTTGCCTCAGTAGAACCTACTCTGAATACTGATCTCCTTTTTTTTTTTTTTAATCTGTGAGAAAAGCCAGCGTGTGTAAACCTGTGCTAGAGCTAATGGGCTATACAGAATGCTGATACTACTGCCTGCAAACCTCCTCACTCTTGACAGCAGGCAGGTTATCTATTTGTTCTGCTACATGGAGATGCACTCCCAAATGTTAGCTTCTCATTCCCAGGTAAACTCCAAAGTCCTGGAGTTGATATGATGTAACTGCTGCCCATAAAGAGCTGTACATCCATGTCACAGTATCCTCCTAATACTGCACATAACCAAGTCATCACACACAGGTGCAGAGCAGAAATGCAAGGAAACCAGATCACATTTTAAAAATAATTTAGAAGTTGTTAATATTAGGGAGGGAAAAGCCCTTTCCCTTGCTTAAACTCTAGCTAGAGATAAATGGATATGGCAATGTCTGAGAGCGAAGGAAGAAACAGAGCTAACAAGGGTAACCTTTCCTTCTCCTGCACACGTGGTATCTCAGGGTTGACAGCACCTCAGTCAGCATCTGCCTGAGCTGCTGCTGGGCTGGCATATTCCATGCCTTTCTTCCAGCGTGTTTAGTGCCAAAGGGCAGCATGGGTCCTTGGGTGTCCTGAAGGGAGCCAAGTGCCAGAAGGCCCTTGAAGGATGCCAAACATCCTAATCTGCTCTTCCCTCATTTTGTCTTGCTGTTTGCATGGCATGCTCTCCATCCTGTATGTGGGGATTTGTGCTCTCCCTGGAATGGCAAAGCACCTTGCTAGCCCTGTGCCCCCTATCTCTGCCACGTGGCTTGTGCCAACAATAGGGCTGCAACCCACCTTCTCTTCCAACACACATGTGGTCTTGGTCTCTGTTTGCTTTACAACCTTTAGCAAAATTCTTCTCTCTTCCTATCCTTTGAGGTGACTTCATTCGAAGTCTCCCAGATCAGAAACCAGAAACAGAGGGCTGTGCTGTTACCTGCATCCCTGCCTTTCCCCAGAATTGCATGGGTTTGGTAGGGGGCTTGTGAGGCAGGGAACTGCTCCTGCTTCAGAGTACCAGGAGGAGGCAGTGCTGGAGACTGCATGTAGCTTTGCCCCAGTCTGGCAACTGGCTACTTATTTTTGCTTATTTCTACCCCTTTTCTGCAGAACTTCATTGTCAGGATGGGTGGGCATTTAATTGAAGTTGTGGATGTAAGTATGGGACTGTCTGTGAAGCGTACTGCACTCTGCTGCCATGGCTGTGAACACTTTACTGACTCTGTGTGGCACAGATTGAGCCCCCAGGGTTCTGTCCTGTGTCCCACCTCTTCTCATCCCATGCAACTTTAGCAACTGGTTAATGATGTTTTTTTTGTGTGATTTGGGTGGTTTTTGGACTCCTTTGGGTGGAGTAGAGAATGGGAATTGAAATTCTAGCTCCACTAGCCCCAAGAAGGTCCTGGTCCTCCTCAGCCCATCAGGGCTGCATTTCCTGGGGGTGGCTGCAGTCCAGCACCACAGGGCCATGACGTGATTTTGGGAGCACAGCTGAGGCATGGTTTGGTGTGGAATGGGAGTGTGGAACTCTGTTCCCGCAAAGCCCCAAAGTGCTGGGTTGGTTGCACATGAGCTGTTGGCCAGCCCATCATCATCATCATCATCATCATCATCATCATCATCATCATTTGGATGAGGGTTGGTCCTTCGCCTGGCCAGAGAACCCTCCACATGGCTGGGGCTGGTGTAACTAATACGCTGCAGCAAGTCTCCACTGGTGGAAAAGCAAAGCCCCCCCGCCGCCTCCTTCCCCACGATGCTCCTCCCCTAAACGACTTAACCTCTCCCCCTCCTCCCAATTTCTGATCTATACCGGAGCCGTCATGCATTGATTGGCATCTTATCTGGGCGATTATGCTCCCTGGACGGTCCGCCGTGAATTTGCAGGGAGCCGAGACAGCTGAGCACGGGAGCCAGCCCTGAGCGGCGGAGAACAAGAGCATGTCTCATCCCGGCGAGCAGCTGCTGCCGGCGTGAAGCAAGGATGAGGCCACGGGAGGAGGCAGCTGCCCTGGCACCCTCCGAGAGCCCCTGCTCCTGCAGAGCCATGTCCCGACCCCGGCGGGCTGCGCTGCGCTCCGGGCAGCTTTGAAGTTAGAGCAGGCAGTTGTGTTTAGAAAGGCAAGCGATGAACTGAAGATTAAACATGTATGGGAATTATCCTCACTTCATTAAGTTTCCTGCAGGCTTTGGCAGTAAGTATTTTACTTGCGTTTGCAATCTGTGCCTTCTGGGTTAGGTGGAGGAACTGATCCCACAGTAGGACTGTGAGGGGGGGTAAAGGGAATTTAAAAACCTGTTTAACCTAGCTTGTATGTGGCTGTAACCCGCGGTGCCTGTGTGCTTGTGATTGAAGCTGTCCTGTGGTTATGTGTGCTGTGAACTTCTGCACAGCCAAACCAGGCTGCCTGAAATTATGCAGGCTTGAGTCAAACCATTGCACTCTGCTTTGAAGTTTAGTATATAATTTGGGTGATGCATGTGTGTGTCCACATGTGAGGGACTGAATCTATTCATTGAAAGAGCAGGATTAAACCCAGTAAGCATCTTTTGGATTTCATTTTTATTAAGTTGTTGGAGGAAAAAATTACTTTTAGAACATAAAACACCCCCCAAGAAAATCTTAAGCGGGCTCTTTCCTTGCCCGGTGGCTGTGTCCTGCTCTTGTGACACAGATACCACCATAATCGTGTGAAGCTGTGTCAGATTAGCCAAGTGAGGCTGCCCAGGGAGACAGCAAAGGGCTGGGGCTGCAAGGCTGTGATACCCCCATGCACACTGGTGTGAGCGAGTTCTGGTTGCAGAAACCACAGCTGCTCTTGGGAAATGGACTTTGGAATTACTGGAGCTCGCTCATTATTTTTATCTGAAGTTATTTCTCTTGTCCTAACGTGGGGAAGACGTTGAGGATCTGTTGGGTGCTCCCCAACCGAGGCAGGGAGTGGGCAGGTTGGAGTGCTTGGCTGTGAGGGGTTGGGAGCACCCGTGTATTGACTGCTGACAGAAGTACTGGTGCTGCTCCAGGAAATATAGATGCATTGTTGTTTATGGATGTGGAAAGTCTTACTATGGAAAAGTTGTTCCCAGCCCTTGAAGGTGGGTAAATGCCTTCAAGTCTTGCTCTGGAGGCCCCCAGGCTGTGCACATCAGCCTGTTATTTCTCTGCTAGAGAAGAGGTTCGTGCAGACATGGAATTGCACATGGGATGTTCTCACTATGTGTATGTTTTTCCCCCTCCCTCTTGCACCAGATGCTCACCTCTGGTAATTCTCCAACTCCAGAAAAGTCACTGGTATTGCATCAAGTCATCTGCAAGTTTCACAAGCGCTTGACTTTCCAAAATACCTTTTTAGGCTGTTTCTGCAGAAAAGAGATGACTCGTTGGAAGAATCTGTTGCTCACTGGTGTTTTTAAGGAACAAGCAAAGACAAGCTGAACTCTCTCCTATTGCTGCAATAAGACCGAAACAATGAAAGTGTTATTTGTGTTTAATTTATTGAGTATTACAGATTTGCAAGGAACTGAAAGAAAAGTGACATTCAAACTGATCTTCACAGAAACCAGGCACAGATCCCTGTAGGGACAGGGGTCACGGTGCTCAGAAGAGCCTTTGGGAGATTTCTAGGAGAGGAAAATGGTAATAGGAACAGAGGGATTTCTGTCCCACCAATAAAGGTGAAGGGGCTATTCTCCAGCCCATGAGCAGTTCAATATATTGGGACTTCAACTTTCATTAAAAGTATGTTTAACTGGTGTTTTACCCTACTTGTAACTTGGTGTTAGAAACAGAGGTGATTTCTGCAGGCGAACTGACAGAGATGCAAAAGCATTGGCCAAGTTTTGTTAGGGCTGCTTTAAAGCAGTCACTCCAGGCTGTCCTGTGGTCCCTGGATACAGGTTACCACTCACACCTGCACTCCCCTCAAAGCCAGAGGGCTTCCATGAGCCTGAGACATCTTGATGGTGTGGGAGCCACCTTTCCTTGGATTGTTGGGTCTGCAGAGGGGGATTTTTGGCTGGTTGAGAAAGCAATAGCTGCTCTGGCCAGATAACTTTTTAGGGCCCATGGGCTGTGTGAGAGGGCAGTCAGGCTTTGAGAGGGATGAAGCAGGAGAGAGCATGGTGACCACGGATGGAGGGGATGTGTGGCAGCTTCCCACTGCCTTGGGATACGCACCACAAAACCCATGCAGGCAACCTCCATCTCCATCAGGCCTGCAATATGTTCATGGTCCTTGCTATTCCCTCCTTTAAAACAGCTATGAAACAGTTCCTGGTCCTGTGTAAAGTGGGACATCAGGGTGGTGGAAAAGGGTAGTGTCCATTCTGGGCTGTCAGCTTGTAACATTCATTGTTCTTGCACTGTGTTGCTGGAGGGCAAAGTTAAGGTGAAGTGGCTGCTGCTGTTTGGCATGTCTAGATCTTATTGCATTTCAGGTTACCTGAAATTCTGGACTTCATTTTGAGCATAATGGGAGAAAAAAGTAAAAAAACCCAACATGTACTTGCTGCCTTTTTTTGCATTCAACTGGCTGTTACATATGCTTTACCTTAATTTTATCTGCATTTAAGTTAGAAATAAAGTATATGTTTTCAATGGTGTGTGTATAACACTTTGAATGGAGCTATCTGAGTAATGCCACCAAATTTGTCTGAGAAAGTACATATACAAATTGGTCATAAGCACATGATTTGTGATGTGAAAAGGACAATCAGACTAAGATGTTACAGTTGCGTTTGTAGAATACCAGGGAAAGTGTTCAGATGAGTCACCCTTAAACATCTAAAGCAGGAGATGTGCTCTAGGGCTGAGCTATAGGAGCAAAGAAAGGGCTTCAAAATGTGTTTTTGTTCTCCTGAAGGATGCATTTCACCCAAAGCCCAGCTCCCAGGGCAAGGAAAGATGCTGTGCTGGCTGTCCTCTCTCTCTGAGCACTCTCTGGCACAGTTGGTTGGGGACAAGAACTAACTTGGCTCCTCCACAAAGTCTCTTTTATTAGTACTCATGTAACTTGGCCTGTGGCCACACCACCTCCGGCTGCAATCTTGTCAGCTCTCCCAAGCAAAGCGGGGTTAGGCCAGGTCGTTTGGGGGATAGGGAGAGGAAAACCCAGATTGTGCCTGGAGTGGGGCTGCTGCCTGGCTGGTTGGCACCTTTTTCACGTGTGATGGTCCCAGGTTTTGTGACCTGCAGGACGCTTTCTTCCTGCACGTCATAGCTTGCTGTGTCTATTCCTATAACTCTGGATGCGAAGACGGAAGAAGGCTCTTTGACTCAGCAAAGTGTGAGAAAATCCAGTGACTGGGCATCTCCTGCAGCTAGGAAAATGCAGATTTGTTTTAAATTTTTTATTTTTTTAAAGCAGGAGACACTTGTCTTAGTTGCCTGGGGCAGCCACAGAGCTTGCAGCCAGTGGTATCCTTTCTAATGGGGACCTGTAGCCTCTCCAGGAGTTTAAAGACAACTGTGAGGATTTGTGCATTTTTCTTTTCTGGTGGCTGCTGGCCAAGCGGGAAATCTTACCAAACAATCATGAAAAACCCTTTAGGCCTTAAATTCAACAACCTTTTCTTTTTTTTTTTTTTTTTGAGATGAGAAATTTTATCTAACTCTTATGTGTTACTGTGGTCACCAGGGGGATGTGATACCTTGTTAGGGTGAGTAAATCTGGATTGCAGTTCTTTTTTAATTACCTGATGTGCAGTTGCTAAAGGAGTCTTTGCCCTGGTGCAGGCTCAGCAGCAGATGCTATTTTGAGGTCTTGGCCTGATTTGACTGAAATTGGACAGTGGGTCAATAGCTTAATATGTCCAAGGACATTTGGACAAGACACAGGGCTGCTTGTGGCCAGGTTTTGAATGGTCCCTGTTTGCAAGGGAAGCACAGGAGCATTACCAAAGAGGAGCAGGAGCATCTCTTCCTACTACCCAGAGAGCTGAAGGAAACTTTCTGCTGCCCTGTGCAGGTCCCTGTTGGAGAAGCCCTTGCTCACATACATGCCAGCACACCTCCAGAAAGTTTTGCTCCTTGATGTTGGAATAGGCTGCATTATTTATTGATTTAGAGTGGAGCGGGAAGATGGAAGTGCAGAGGTTACTGGACCTTAAAAGCAAGGTAATACCACTAACCTTTCTGTAGGATATTAGCATGGCACTCTGTTCTGTCTGTAGGAATCTGCTTGGGCAGTTAAAAATGTTACCAGAAAGGGAATAGTTTTTCAGTTTATCTTCTGTGTATTAAACAAAGCCTACTTCTGCAGTCATAGCAGCAACACTTCACTTGATTCCAGTTAGCGTGGGTACCGTGCTATGTAACTGCATCATTTCAGGAGTTTCTCACAGGTGTTTCCCCTTGAAGATCATGCCCAAGGACGAGATGCCTGCCAAGCTGTACCTCCCACACACACCCGTGTTCCTTTACTGAAATCAACCTTTCTCTGCATGTCTCTTCCCACTTCTTGGTGCTTTCTGATCTAGATGAAGTATCTGCAAAGTCATGTGTCAGGCAGGGCGACTCACACCTTTAAATGTTTGTGCTGGTGAAATGAACCTTTTCTGTGTATCTCAGGAGCATAACTGTGCTTTTCATTATTTGAAGACTGCCAGCTTTTGATTCTCTCTGATATGAAAAACAAAGCTCTGAATGTTGAGAGTATCATCAACATCTCTAGGCTTACCAGGGAGCTCCAAGGATTGCTTTGGGCCTTAGTTGAAGAAAGACCCCAGTGTTTAACATGGGTATTTCTTCCCTCAAGGCTTTGCTGAAGAGCTGAGGGGGCACTAACCAGAACAAACTTACTACCTGTGTTGGTTAAATAGACAGTGTATGTAGTGCTTGGGTGTTTCTGGTCTCTGCATTGTCATTCCACATTCCATGTAATTGCTGAGACTGGGGTTTCCTGCCATTATTTGTTTGAAAGTCAAGACAGCTTTATTGGTTGCATCCTGGGTGCTTCTCTTCCTACTTCCTTCGCCAAGGTATTTGGGGTGACTTGTGCACTCTTGCAGAAGAGGAATCTCTGCTTCCATGCCTGCCCCAGCCTTACCTGTGAAGTGCTTGCTGCACAGAGGTATCCGAGGTGGCTTTATCAAGCTATTGAACATTGGTTCAGTTTAGCTGTGTTAGCCCAGACCTGGCTATTTAGCACTGATGTGGTGGACCTGGAGTTTTGTGCTCTGCAGGTGCATCTGTCAGACACCTACACATCAGCTGTGATGTAGATGGTGTTTATGAGGCTATTTATGCACATTTACTATCTCTGAACTAGGAGTTTGCTAAGGTGGAGGTGAAACACAGCTGGACGTGCAGTGTCAAATCTTTGTGTCCTTTCTCCTCTTCAGCGGCTGGGGAGTGAGTGTAACACTTGCTTATGTCCTCAAGGGCACTGTTTTCAAAATGCAGAGAACTGACTGCTTCTTGGGGTCTTTCTTCATTATATTTTCTAATGTCAGTGGAGTTGTCTATGCTGACATTGGAGATGATCCTTATTCTGGATACTGAAGCAACAGGATGGATGTTGTGTCTGTGTGTGTGCACACTTCCAGCTGCTCTCTGCCACAAATGATGTGATAATTTGCAGAGGCAGTTTGGAACAGTGAAGCACCCAGAAGCAAGTTCCTTCTTTTTGGGCTTTACTTCCTACAAGGAGAAGGCTGGAGAGTGTGTGTGTTTCTGTACAAGAGAGCTTTCAGACAGTTGATTGAGGCACCAGGTTCTCTGGACACTCTGCATGTTTGCAGCGGACACATCGGAGAATCCACACAATCCTCCTGTCCTCTCTTCCCCTGCTCCTCCAGGAGAGAAATAAACACAGTATCAGGCTTCCCTGAACCTCTCTTCAACTACCTGTCCAAGCATTAATATGGAGGAGGAAAACAGGGGAGAAAGACACAAACAGCCCCACTTGTGGACCAGAAAAAAGCTGATCTTGAATCTGGAGTAGGTGGTTAAAAGCAGCAGCAATCCCTGATGCTTGGTGCAGGGTCTCAGCTGGCCTTGCCCAGCTGGCGTGGGAGCCCCGGCTGGTCTGGGAGCTGCATTTGGTGCCCGTGGGCAGGGGCTGTGCAGCCACGGAGCCCTGGCCCCCCGACACAGGTCTGGCTGCCCTGTGCTCCGCGGGGCCCCGCTGCAGCTCGTGACTGCCCGGCACCGCTTGTCACCTCGCATTACCTGACAGACGGGCTGCGGCCGCTCCGGCCTGTGTAAATGTCACCTGTGCCGAACGCTGCTGCAGAGGCAGAGCCGGCCGTAGCTGGTGTGCAGGACTGAGTCCTGTCTCCCCAGTCCACCCTGCTCTGTCCCTCTGCTTCCCTCTGGCAGCTCCACTCTGGCCTGGCTCTACTGCCGTCTGTCTGTCTCCCAAGTGATGGGAGAAAATACCTTGAGAAAAGCCATTCCATCCCGGTGAACCCAAGACCTTTCTGGGTGCTTTTTGTTGGGAGATGTGGGACACAGACCATCATATTTTCCTGCAGATCATTTCGTTGAACTATTTTCTTTCAAAGTGAATCAGACTTGCAATCTCAGCTGTCCTCATTGTCCAAGCCTCCCTGGCTTCTTTGAACTGAAGCAAGTTTGATGGTACTCAGCTCAAGGAATAAGTAATCCCAGTGTCAAGGATGCTTTGGCATGGCTCTTCCTGCACACCTTCTTTCAGCTGTGCAAATTGTTCCTCTCACAAGCTGATAACCTGGTAACAGTCACTTCTTATATCCCTCTTGGAGCATTCCAGCTTGAAAATGAGAAGCTGAGAGGACAGTTTTCCCCAGGTGCGGGAGAATGCATTTTTTGCTTCCCTGGGGACTGACTTGGCAAACTTATCCCAGGAAGGGGCCAGAAGTTAAAGTTTTTTGTTGTTTGTGGGCTTTTGTTGTTGTTGTTGTTCTGCTTTTCTGACTGGGGTTTGTATTAGAATTTATAACAGAAGGATAAAGTTGTTCATTGGTAAGTGGAAAGTTAACACTGATAGCTTTGACCAATGGGTTTGTCAGAGCCTTGTCAGGACAGTGAGGTGAGGCACTCTGGATCCAAACATGTTAACTCTGGTTTGTGTCATCAGGCCCTGGCAGAACCTGGCTTTACACCTCTGTGCTCTCCAGTAGATATTTTCATATTTTCATTTATCTGTCCATCTTCACCAGCAAACACTCCTTCATGCATTCATGCTTCCTCTTTGGTGTCTCATTGCTGGGGTGAGGGAGGTAGACAAGCCCTCCAGGCTTCCTGACTTTGACCTTTGATCCCATCTCAGGTACTGGGGGATTCCCCTGACATAGCCCTTGAACAGTTGCCCCTTGGCACTGGCACAAGAACACAATGGGGCTTGCCCTGGCCAGCAGTGTCCTTGGATGAAAGCTTTGCTCTTGGTCCTTATGAGACTTGAAGCTGTTCTAATGGAGAAACTTAGGAGTGACAGCATTTCTGTAAAGTCTGGCATAAATGCAAACAGTTAAATAATTCTCCTGGGAGTCTTTTCTTATTGGTTTAAATCTTCTGCATAATACTTTCAAAATATGCCCTTTTCTGTGTTAATGGCAAAGGATGAAGAATCATTCTTCTCCTTAGCTGTCCTGGTGTGACAGATTTCTGCCCAATCTCCCCTTCAATGACTTATTTTCCAAGCTGGAGAATCCTCAAAGGCGATGTTGTTTATCTAGTTGTTTAAAGAGGCATAAAAACAAATTCTTTCTAAGCCTGTGCTACAGATGCTGGGGAGGACTGCGTGTTATGGTACCAGACTACTCACAGGTGATGAAAAATGCATTCACTTTTCTCTGAAGCTGATAATGGCACAAGTCAGGATGGTCCTTTTAAGCCCCAGGAAACATCTGAGGTGCCTCTGTGAGCTGAGTGCTTGTTTAGGTAAGGGGGGGGGCAGGCACACAGCACATCTTCTGCCCACTCCTAAAGGCACCCTGGCAGCTGTCTCTGGAGTGAGCAGGCTTTTCAGGCTTTTGCATTTGGAAGCCATTCCAAGGTAGGGATTTTGCTGTCTACCAACAGAAAACAGGCCATGTGTCTCCATGACGGTGGCAGGGGGATGTGGGGTGACTCTGTGGCAGCAGGCAGGAGCCCCGGCCCTGCCTCCAGACCGCCTTGCTGCCTCCAAGGCTTCTGCTTTTGTCATTAAGCCGACTTCCTCTTGCTGCACATCGCTTTCCCACTGGGAGAATTGATCCAAAAAGCCAAAGCAAGAATTGACAAAGACCTTTTCTCCCCCTCCCTCTGCAGAATTAAGTCTGAAGTGGGTTGATAACGGTGGATCGAGTCCTCTTTGACTCTGACAAATGTCTTTAATGTTATTCAGCAAGCTGACCTTTTCCCGTCTTTATTGTGCATCTTCCCTTTGAATCAGATTTGATTGTTACTTCAGGTAGAATAACAAACACTGTCACGTAAATAACTTTGCAATAATGTTAAAAGGAGGAAAAAACACAAACAAACAAACCACCAAAGTGCTGCCTTACTTGCAAATGCAATGGGAGCAAACATCCTCTGTGCCAGCCATGGAAAACCAACTGTGTGACCTTCCCACACAACATCTTTGCCTTGCTACTCCAGGGAATGATCTCCTGTGTTGAAAAACCATCAGAGAAATAATGGTTCATGGAAATGTTAATGACAGCTAATGCTAAGTGGGGTTGGTAAATTCTAGGGGAGGGAGAAAAGGTCATGTAAATCCTTAAAATGCAGCTACACACATAACCCATCAGGACTAGTGGGCACTTGATGCCCAGATATCCTCTGAATATCTGAGACTGACCTTATAGAAGACAGTATTAAGGCCTTGGCTGAGGTGTTTGGCCTCAGAGAGAAGTGGCAATGACCAAGGTTATATTGCTTTTCTATGCCACCTCTTCCTCAGAGGGACTCAGGGGCACATTGACCTCATGAACCTCATGTGAGGCTCAGCTTGGTGATGTGAACTGCAACTCTTTAGTGTGGAAGGAGGAAACTCTCTCTCCTTGTGGCTGCGAGACTGTTTGCCCACCCATGTCTGTGTGGCCACAGCCTCTGCTCTGTCTTGTATAAGTGAGGGAAGATAATGGACAAAATATTTTGTGGGTACCTTGTCCTGTAATCTGCATTTCTGCTGTGTCATGGGCAGTTTCTGTCCTGTGTTGCTCCAGCTCTGACTGGAGATGCTGACAACCAGCTTTGGGAGCGGGAGGAACATTTGGAATAGCACAGTGGTGATGTAAGTGTGTAGGAAGGGGAAGAGCTGAGCCATGGGAAGAGCCTGCTGAGTGTGATGCCAGAGCCATTGCAGGGAGCAAAGGTGCTTCACAAGACGTGGGGAGCATTTGGAGTTTCCAGCCTGGTCGGTGGGGATTTCATGGTCTCAGATGTGTGCTGTCTCTAGAGATGGTTTGGACAAAAGAAATGGGACCTCAGAGAATAGTTCAGAGGAACCAGCCTGAGGCAGGCAGGCGGTACCTTCTTCCAAGACTGCTGAGGCACCAAAGCAGTGAAGGAATATTTGGCTGTTAAGCATTGCCTGCAAATTATGTTTTGTTGCTGTATGTAACTCTATTTCCCGTACTGTAACTAACATTTTGTTCTTTTCCCTTTATAACATAAGGCATGTTTGCATGGCTTTGAGCCTTGGCCAGCATCTAAGTTGACACAACCACAGCTGGGCAGCTGACTGCTGTCTGGTCAGCCACACTCATAGTGTATTTAATCTTTCTGCTTCGCCCTGTAGATTCCCCTGTGCATGCCAGCTCCACATCTGTGAGCCTGTCATCAAGCCTTTCCACGGGAAATTCAGTGGACGGGCACCACAACTACCTCGAGGCCCCTGCGAACGCCGCCCGGGCGCTGCCGTCGCCCATGAACGCCATCGGGTCCCCGGTGAACGCGCTGGGCTCCCCCTACAGAGTCATCGCGTCCTCCATCGGCTCACACCCCGTCGCTCTGTCCTCGGCCCCGGGCATGAACTTTGTGACTCACGCCAGCCCGCAGGTAGGCAGATGTGCACACTTGCTTCCCTGCAGTTCAGTGTTCAGACCGGGTAAAGTTCCAAAACCTGAGAGAGTGGGTTGGCTGGAGGGGAATCTGGTGTGTTTTGGCCGCTCAGGGAGATCGGCTGTAAAGAACAATTTCCAGCATGTGAATCTTTCTGCATAAATCCCCCGGCACAGACACAGAGAAGACACCTGTATATATGTCAAAATACACTACATGATAAGGAGGGAAAGCTAATTTTCAGGTCTGTCCTCACTGTGGGTGCAGTCCAGCTCCCCTCCACTGCATCTATTGCAGGGTGCATCATTACTGTACGTGGAAATAGGATAGCCAAGGGCTGCAGCGTGTGAAGCATTCCCCTTCTTCCTGCAAAAGGATATCTGCTTCATTTCATTATTTGGAAAGGAGACAGATTTTTCAGAAAGAGACAAATGTTAATGCTAAATGCTGGCCACCTACTCTGTGTTGCATATAAACTTGGCCTGAAGGAAAATGAAGCACTCCCACCCTTACTGCCTGTGCTCATGTGGGTGCTGAGGTTTCCCCTCCAGAGGGGAGGGGAACCAGATGTTAGGGCCGGTGCCTCCCCAGAGCCATGGATGGGCTAGGAGCCTCACAGGGTGGCTCTATGGGGCAGAGATGTGCTTCTCCAAGAGCCTGGCACTACTTCCAGCATGGCTGGGATCAGGGTGGAAGTGTGGAATTTTAATGGAGTGCTGAAATGTTCTGGGAGTCCAGATCTGGGTGAAAATTCTGCCTCTTATCAACAAGGCTTTGTGTTTAATGGTGGGACCTGAAGATAGGAAGTGCTCAAGAGCCTCATGGCTCCTGCTGAAGAAGGAGCAAGGTGATGTCCTTGAGCCCTCTCTGCCACATATTTGCTGCTGTTCCTCAGTCTGTCTGAAGCTCTTCCTACTGCCTGGAAGGCTGGGAGAGGATAGTGTGGGGAGGAACTGAAGAGCTCTGAGGGAGTATAAGCACAATTTGGCATGTTTGACTTACCCTTCCCCAGCATCCTCAACTCCTGTGTGGGTCTGGGCTATCTGCAGTGGGCATGCTGGGCATCCTTCTTCCCCTGGCACCACCTGACTGTTCCCCACTGACCTGACAATATTTGTGCTCACAGCATCCAGGGCAGGCACTTTGTGCTTGTGGAAATGGTGGCAGTATTGGCTGCTTGGAAGCCTTTCCTTTGGGGTTGGAGATGCTCTGGGAAGTGGTTTCCCCAGTCTGGGCACTACGCCAGGTTCCCAGATTCGAGGAGAAGGTTTCATTTGTGTTGCCTCTAATGCAAGGAGACAGCTGGGCCTTGGGGATTCAGCAGGGAGGCAGCTAATGGATTTGGGTTCAAGCAGTTGTCCCAGATATCATACATGATTGCACTTAACCTGCAGGAGTCAAGCTCTGAGGACAGTGATGGCTAAAACTGCCCTGTGTGTCCCCCTTCTACACACCCTCTCTCCCTTTTATTATCTCAAAGTGCACACAGAGAGAAAGAAAAGATAGTACCCAAGCTCTGAGCAACATTTTAAACCATAAAAAGTTCCTATTGGCTCAGCATCTTGCCAAAATGATGTTTACAGGGTAAAAAAAGGTGGCTGGACACTTGTGGGGAGGAAAGGCATTTATTTCTCTTTTCATTGGACCAGATTTTGAAATGTAAGGATTTACAGCTGTCAGTGTCTGGTTGGAGTTTCTGCTGGGGAGAGTGAACCTCTGTTCCTCTGGGCAATTTTTCCCAATGCACTATTATTTTCCAGTGAAACAAAACAACCTGGATCCTAATTTTTCCTGGTTAATTTGTATTTTCCATGTTATCAGATCTTTGAAGCTTTGAGAATGAAGGGACAGTGGTGAGGGAAAATGAAAGCAGGCTTCACCTTTTTATTTTTCTAATGACAGGTTCAAAAATCCCAATGGTATGAACCCTTCTTGTTCTTTACTGAAATTTCCTGTGGAATTTATTATGTTTTTTCATGGGAAATGGGCAATTTCTTGGAGCAAATGGAAAACTTGCAGCATATGAAATCTAATGGTTTAGATATTATGGAGACTGTAATGAAGGCAGTAGCTGGGTCTTCATCCAAAGCCTTGTTTCTCTCCCTGCTTCTGCCCTCTTGCTGGGAAGAAGAATTTTAGCTGCTAAATTGGGATGAGTGTTAGAAACAAACTCAATGATGAAACAACAACCCCCAGCCCTCAATGCTTGACAATGGGAAAGATGATTTGATAGTGGGTTTGGAGAGACATTGCTCTGCCCAGACAGCTTTTGACAAGACGTGCTCAATGGCCCTTAATCCTCCCTGCCCTGCCAACAGTGGCTCCAAAGCAAACAGCAATAAAACAAAGCCCTGGGCAACATCAGGCTTTGGTCTCTAATCGAGGTCGGTTTGTAACCTTTAACTTCAGCAGCCACAAGCAGCTCCTGGGGATCTCGCCTGGGGGCTCTGGGTCCTTTGCCTGCATCTCACTGCAGCTGATTTTTAGATGCTCAGCCCAATCCCTTTTTTCTTTTTCTTTTCCTTTTTTCTTTTTTTTTTTTTTTTTTTTAATCTGGCAACCCCAAATCTGCTCCGTTTGGCAACCTGTGGTAGCATTTGGGAACCCAAGTCCCAAGGAGTAACCAAAAAGCCATGTTTTCATGTGTATATGCAGATTTGTATATCACGAGGCAGGGGAGCTAACCAACTTAAATTTTTTACTTTTTTTTTAAACACCATTACATTTTCTCTACCCGTGCATCAGTGCAAGTTTAATTGCAACAAACTGCCTGGCTGCAAAGCTCTTCCTTACGAAGCTGTTATAGCTCAAATCTGCAAGCAGCCAGTGATCAGCATTCTCTAAGGCAACAGGCAGGAGGATCCCACCAGCTTTGTTGCTTGGAGGCTGTAACTGAGCAGCTGAGGCTGCTGCCTGCCCTTTTCCAGCTCTGCTTAGTCCTAGCTTTGGTTACAGCATCAGGCCACGGTGAGAGGCAATATCTGCTACCAGGCAACTGCTCAAATCCCTCCATCTGGATTCACCAGAGGATGTCTGTCTACTCATGGCAGCCTCATGGAGTTGCTGGGGATAAGCTTGTGGGACAAGCTCAGTAGGAGCAGCAAGGGAGGGGTCAGCTCCATTTGGGGATGGCTTCGTTGAGATATGTGTCTCGACCCTCTAACCTGTCTTGTGCCTTCTGCTTCTGCAGCTCAATGTCCTGAACAATGTCAGCAACTCAGAGGATGTCAAGCCCTTGCCGGGTCTCCCAGGGATTGGGAACATGAATTATCCATCTACAAGTCCAGGATCCTTAGCCAAACACATCTGTGCCATCTGTGGGGACAGGTCCTCAGGTAGGAGGTGTTCTTTCTTGGAGAAGGCTTTGTGCAGTGAGAACTCCCCTGATGCTCTGCAGCAAGGCTTGTGCAGGAGTGAACAGTGCAGAGGCTCGCTGGGGCCAAACTGGCATTGCAGGATTTGTAGCTGGGTCTGGCTTACCCAAGGCCAGGCTGTCTGTATTGCAGAATAGTTGCACTGTGCCCAAAAGAGAGCAAACCTAAAAGCCATGCTCTTCTCCCTTATCTGTATAATCTCATTTTACATTTTGCCCCTGTTTATCAAAGGTAAATATATCAAATCTCTGTGTTCTCATTTACCTGTGCTTTGTGTTAGCTGGGTTTTGGCTGTGTCTGGGCTTTCTCTCCTACCCCAGTAACCTGCAGCCTGGTGTGCATTGCAGACCCCTCCATACCAGTGTGCCCCATTTGCTATCTATGGCTGTTCTGCACTTGCACTGCAGCAAAGATGCTCCACGTCATCCCACTGGGATGCAGTCCCTCCTTACAACAGGAAAGCAATGGTCCTATAGTTTGACTGCTGCTGGTCATTATTCCTGCAGGGAGCCATTGAAGCCAACTCAGGCCTGTTAAGGTGATACCCTGCAGTCAGTGTTTTTCACTTCTGGGGTTTGTTCGAGCTCCTCCACCGTGGAAGGAAAGGCAAATACCTGCTTGCCCATTGATGGCCTCTCCTTCCTTCCCTAGGGAAGCACTATGGGGTGTACAGCTGTGAGGGCTGCAAAGGCTTCTTCAAGAGGACAATCCGTAAGGACCTGATCTACACTTGCCGGGACAACAAGGACTGTCTCATAGACAAGCGCCAACGCAACCGCTGCCAGTACTGCCGCTATCAGAAGTGCCTCGCCATGGGGATGAAGAGGGAAGGTATGAGGGGGCTCGTGCAAGGAATGGGCTTGTAGAAATTTTCCTTACATTCATTAGGGTAAAACTGGCTTTTGGTGGCCCTCCAAGGCCGGTGCATTCCAAAAACCCACACTGACACCTTTAGGGTGTTACTGACCTTGTTACATAAAGGAAAAAAGAATCGTAGAATGGTTCCAGCTGGAAAAGATTTTTAAGATCGAGTCCAACCATTAACCCAACACTGCAGTGTTCACCACTAAACCATGTCCCTCAGTGCCACATCTAAACATCTTTTAAATACCTCCAGAGGTGGTGGCTCAGCCACTTCCCTGAGCAGCCTGTTCCAGTGTTTGACAACCCATTTCCATGAAGAAGTTTTTCCTCATAAGGAAAGAGGGGCTAATAAGGGAAGAGACTGATGGGAAAGCTATTACACTGTATTTTTCTTCCTACCTAAATACACTTACTGGTGACTATTGAACCTATTAACTGATGTTAACCCAAATTTTCTTTTAGTAAGTGACTTTAATGGGCTGGCTGCCTTGGCCCCTCTAAGCCTTTGCTGTGGACAGCACCTGGCAGTGAGGGGTCCTGCAGCCTACTTGTCTTCACACAGCCTACTGTGTGAAGAGCAGACCCCTATTTTGTTTTTGATTTGCTGACTTCATGTGTCACCACCTAATTCTTGTACTAGAAGATAAGGGTGAATGATTTATTCCTATCTCTTATTTTATACTTCTCTGTCATTTCCACTCAACCTCACCTTTGGAGATGAGCTCTGGAACAGCTCACATCGTGCAGTGTTTTTGTGCTGCAGGAGAGAGCTGTATGGAAAGCAATTCAGGGAGCCTCTTCCATATTCCACACACTCACTGCAACCCCCAAAGAACTGTTTCTGGCCCAAACCACCTCAAAGGTTTAGTTTGGAGCAGGGATCTGACCAGAGGCAATTGGACTATGTACTGACTTGAAGAAAGCCTCCAAGAGCTGCTGAGGGAGACGTGCGTCTGCAGTGGGTCCTGTAAGCCCTACCTCTCTCCCACCCAGCTCTGGAGAGTATGAAGGTCTTTGTAAAACCCACCAAGTGAGTCTCTGCTGCAGGGAAAGGCAATCCCAACTGCATGGCTGTTTATCTGTCCACCTCTGTCCCCTGGGTGGAGCAGGGACTGCTGGGCTGGATTGTCTCCCAGATTATACCAACAGATGCCAGGTTAGGTAGTGAAAACTAGCACAGTGCTTAAGCTCATTTTTTCCAAGATAAAATAACTGTGCTGCCTCCAGGATTGAGTGTTAGTAGGCAGTGTAGCTGTCCATTTTGGAGGCCATGTGTCCCCCTGTGGAACATGCAAGCTGCTCCCTGTGCAGGAGCTTAGACTACGCAGGGCAGAGCCTGGGGAAGTATCTGTAACACTGGACATGAGCTGAGCCTCATCTTGTTCCCTGTAGCATCATCAAAGCTGTGCTGCCTCAAGCACTTAGGGCAGTGGGGGACTGTGAAATGCCAAGCTGGAATCAAAAACCTAATCCCAGGTATAGCTCTCCCTTCCAGCTGAGTGCAAAATGGTTCAGAGAACCAGGGTGTCAACGCAACTTCCCTTTGCAGAGAGTGAAAATTTCAACCCCAGGATCTTGATGGATCCCGTGGGAGTTTGGCTGCAGCAATCACAGGGGCTTTTCGGGAGCTGCAGAAACTGGGGACAGACTGCAGCTTGAGTTCAGAGGCTGAGTGATGGGACTGGTATTTCCTCGCCATGTTCTTTCTTCCACTAAGATTTGGTGACTTTAGAAGCACTTCCATAGCTTCTTCATATCCATTACCCTAAAGAGGACAAACGCTTCCCCCAGCTGGCTGGCACATAAGGATAAGCCAGGATAAGGCAAGGCTGATGCAAGGCACTCTGAGCTCCTACTCACATTAGGGGAGTGATGATAGCAGGACTAGTTTTGGGACATTTCTCCCCAGCAATGAGCTAAACCAATATGATTCCTGCTTGTCACTTCTTTTTTCTAAGCAGGGTTTTCTTATTTCCCTTTGAGATTTCTCCAGTGAAAATGTACATCCAAGACTTCTCTTGCACACAAGACTTGGCATAAAACATACACATGTCCTGTACTGACCTGTCTTACACACACACAACAGGCCTGGGAGTTAATAGCTGAGATCTGAAGACAATTTCATGATTCTGTGCCTTCAGTCAGCAGATATTTTGGAAAATGTGTGGAGATGGGAGGAGAGAGAGAAGGTGTTGGGGCACTGAGGTGTTTTCTAGTGGGGAGCATTAACAGGAGAGGTGGTAGATGGAAAGGTGACACCAGGGCTGGGCCAGGCTGTGTAGGATTTCACTCGGGAATGAAACAAGCAGTCTGTGTGGATCAAGCTGGGGGTGAGGGACTGTCTAGCCCTGCTGCTGGATGCTCTGACTGTTGTGGGACTGTTTGAAGCACACTGGGAGCACAGCAAACCTGTGTGTGAGTGCTGGGTTGCTCCTGCTTCCTCCAGCACCTAGTGACAACTGAGTCCAGGCTGCCACTTGGAGGTATCAACTCCTCTCTTTTCTGGAGCTTCATACCTTAGAAATCACAACCTTTGTGATTTGACCTTTGTCAAATCTGGAGGCAGCCTCAGAGTTATTGGTGCGGGAACAGCCATTTTAATGGTTGTACATCTGAAATATCCATTTATTTTCTGTTCTCCCCCTCCTGTGGGGTTTTCTCATCCCTTCTCCCAGAGGAAAGGGTGCCCACTGTGAGCAGGTAAGTGTTGCTGTGGATGTGGAGCCGTGTTTCTGTCCCACAGCTGTGCAGGAGGAGAGGCAGAGGAGCAGGGAGCGGAGCGAGAATGAGGCCGAGTCCACGAGCAATGGCAGCGAGGACATGCCTGTGGAGAGGATCCTGGAAGCTGAGCTGGCAGTGGAACCCAAGACAGAGGCATACAGTGACATGACCACAGAGAGCTCGGTAAGGGGCACTGACATCACTTGCAGCTTGAGATGAGAGACTTTGAGGTGTGATTTGAACAGACAAACCCCACGTGAACAGCCAGCATTTTGCAAGGGGTTTTTGCTTCACACCACCTAAAAATCACCAACAATTTTTCTTTTGAAGCCATTCTGAATGACAACTAGAAAACAGCCTATACAATATTTTCCAAGCATTTTTTCCCAGTTCCCTTTAATTTCAATGAGTATATAGGGCAATGGCTGGATGTTGGAGCATCTGAGCCCTGTGCTGGCTTCCACAGTTGCATGCCCCTGGACACTGTTTGCCCAAGACTGGAATGGAGCTGGACACAGCAGGTTTACTGCTGTGGTTTTACTGGTTTTGATAAAACTGCTGCTTATGCCTGTTCAGAGGCTGCTTGATGGCTTTTAGATATGCCCTGGGGAGCAGGACTGCAGCCTGCCATGCAGGACTTGCTTTGCAAAGAGCAGCAAGCAAACAGAAAAGTCTGGCAACCAGCTGATTTGGCTGGCTGTAGAGGGGATAGTAGTAACAAATATCTCCTCCTCCCAACAGCACACAGCTGAGATTATTGGCAATTTGATCCTTCTACTTGTGGCTTTGAGTATCGTTAACTCGATCCGATACAGTGTGCAGTGCAGATAGTGGTTAGCAGAGATTTTTCATTGACAAATTCTCCTCTTTTCCTCTGTTCTTTTCCTTTTGATATTGCTCTTAATTAGACAAATGACCCTGTCACAAACATATGCCACGCAGCTGACAAGCAGCTCTTCACACTCGTCGAGTGGGCCAAGCGAATCCCCCACTTCTCTGACCTGACGCTGGAAGACCAAGTCATTCTCCTCCGGGCAGGTATTGTCTCCACCTGTGGCCTATGGAGCTATTCCCGGTACCCCTGTCCCTTCTCTGGGCTCTGTGCCATCCAGCCAGGCTGGGTGGCAAATGTGAAATCCTGAGCTGATCCATTCTTGCTGTCACAGGGCAAGCAACCCACCCTGAGCCACAGTGAATGGTTGGCAGAGGTTGTGAATGGGGTAGTGGAAGCTGTTGCTTCTTCCCCTCTTCGTGCAGACATGGAGCACTGGGGGAGAGCAAAAAAAGTGTGCCTGGTTGATGCAGTTCTTGTAACTGCAGAACTTACCATGAGTGAGGCACACTCATATGTTAGTGTGTAATGTGCCAAATGATGTAAAGGGGTTGCTGATGCTAGGAATAGGTTTTTAGGAGGAAAACCCAAGATCTTTTCTGGTTTTATTTTTTTTTTCCCTCCCTTTGAGCCTATTTCTGAATCTTCCTTGCTGCTGGTACAGGTCATAGAATCCTAGACAATCCTGAGTAGGAAGAGATCCACAAGGATCATCAAAGTCCTATTCCTTGCCCTGCACAGGACCACATCCCACCATGTGCCTGAGAGCATTGTCCAAATGCTTCCAAGGGGTTTGCCACCCCTTGCAGTGTTGGCAAGGGTGCAATTGGTACCTGGGGTTCCATCTCTCTCTGAGGCGAATCTGAAGCCAGCAGGGAGAAACCAGCTCTCCTGCTCCACGTGGAGCATGATTTTTTTGGCTGAACTGCCTCATGTGTCCTGCACACCTCCTCTTGCAGGCTGGAATGAGCTGCTCATTGCCTCTTTCTCTCATCGCTCCGTGTCGGTGCAGGACGGCATCCTCCTGGCCACAGGCTTGCACGTGCACCGCAGCAGTGCCCACAGTGCTGGGGTGGGCTCCATCTTCGACAGGTATGTGGCCTGTTTGTCATCCCCTAGCAGTGGTGGCCAGGCTGGCTCTGTCCTCCCCTCCGAAAGGGAAACATCCTGAAAGAGAACTAGAGCAAACTGGGGTGATTTGGGGCAGAAGTAGCTTAGAATGAGGAGGGGATGCTTCACGGACTGAAAAAAAAAAGAATGGGGTAAAGGCATGTTGGAAAGGGATTTGCAGGTGCAGAAGCAGATCTCTGGTTGGGTGTGCAGGGTGAGGAATGCTCCTCTCTCAAGAGTTTGCTGTAGATGTATCTAGATCTAATATTGATCACCAAGAGCTTTTGGTGGCAAAGCCTTAAACCCCAACTTGGTCATGTAACAACTGCATGTGTACTGTCCCTGCCATGCCTGCTCTCCGTCTGGCAGGACCCTAACTTACCACTCTTACACAACTAGCACATGTAGGGACAGTGCCCATGTTTTCCACAGTAAAAAGTGGAGAAAACCCATGTGGTTTTTCCTCAAGTGAGTGCAAATTGTTCTCCATAGTCCAAACAGAGCACAGGGGCCACATGCTGAGCAAAGTGAGAACAGGAGTGAATTTGACACTCGGGTCCCTGGATGCTGCTGCTGCTGCTCATGTAGAACAGCAGCGTGGGACATGGCTGTCCCTCAGAGCTGCCTCTTCCTGCAGAGAGGAATTGGGGGGTATTCCCAGTGCCTGTCCCAGATGCTGTTCAGCCCCCAGCCTTACTCTCTGTACCTGTCTCTGATTGTGTGCCCACCCATGTCCCCCACATGCAGGGTTTTGACAGAGCTGGTGTCCAAAATGAAGGACATGCAGATGGATAAGTCGGAGCTGGGGTGCCTGCGAGCCATTGTCCTGTTTAACCCAGGTAAGCCTGAGGCCCAGGCCAGTGCCAGGTGATGTGCACTCCCTCTGGGCCATGGCAGGTCACAAGTAGGAGGGCTGTGACAGTGAGGATCAGGACTGCAGACAGATTTCATAGAATCCTAGAATGGTTTGGGTTGGAAGGGACCTTAAAGATCATCTCATTCCAACCCCCCCCCATAGGCAGGGACACCTTCCACTAGACCAGGATTTGTCTCAGTCCCTGGGTACATGATTAAAGAGAGCCCAAGTCCTCTCCCACCCATCCACCCAGTCACTCTGCTGGCAGTGGAAAGGTCCTCTCTGCAGGGATTTCTTCCCCACCTGTATTTTCTCCCTTTCTCTCAGATGCCAAGGGTTTGTCCAGCCCCTCAGAAGTGGAGTCACTGAGGGAGAAGGTCTATGCCACGCTGGAAGCCTACACGAAGCAGAAGTACCCCGAGCAGCCAGGGCGGTGAGTGCCCCCGGGCAAGGCAGGCAGCGCGGGGCAGCGCCATACCCACCCTGGAAAGAGGAGGCTGAGGCAGGGTGTCTGTGCTAGCTCTGCCTGAGCCCCAGTGCCCTAATCCTGAGCCTTCAGGGTGCTGGCGAGATGGAATTCTCTTGCTTTCCAATCCAATCCTACCCTCTGCTGGCCGAGCTCTCGAAGCGCCGGCAGCTGGGTCTGTCCCCACCGCCGCCAGTCAACGATGCGGCTGCAGCATCCTCTGCGATTTTTGGCTCTCGCTGTCACCACAGAGCGCTGTGAGCCGTGGGGAGAGGGAACGGGCTGCCAGCTGCACCCCCTTCCAGCTGCGCCTCCAAATGGGAGGCAATGACTGGCAGCGGCACTGCTGAGGGGCTGCGCTCCCTCTCGGAGTCTGGGGATATTTGAAGACAGATTTAAATGGCACCATGGAGATGTAAGTCTTGCAAGATGTTAAGATGTTCAAGTCTTGGAGGGAGAATCTGGATGTATCTTCTTTTTCTTTTTTTTTCCCTTTTTTTTTTAATTAAGTTCTAAAAGTGCTATTCTCTTTTGGAAAGATGCATATTCCCTCCACACATACAGAAACAAATGCTTACCTTGAAAGCATAGGGGAATCTAAGACTGAGAACACCCCAAAGCGTTTTTGGAGAGAATTTGGTCTGCCTCAGGCCTGGAAATAGGTGGGAGAGGGTGGCCAGTGCTTCCAGCATGCCTCTGACTCTGTTCACTTACAGGTTTGCCAAACTCCTTCTGCGTCTGCCGGCGCTGCGGTCCATCGGGCTGAAGTGCCTGGAGCACCTCTTCTTCTTCAAGCTGATTGGGGACACCCCCATTGACACCTTTCTCATGGAGATGCTGGAGACACCCCTCCAAGTCACTTGAGGGTCTGGGCCCTCTCTGGCCAGCCCCTGGCCCCCCATGTCCCTGCACAACCTCCTGCCCTTCTTCTCTGAGCCTGTGAGAGCTCCAGAGATGTCCTTCACCCTCCTCTCCTCCTCAGTGGGATTGTCGTGGTTTTGTACAGCTGTAAATCACCCCCTCTAACCCTCCCTGGCCTGTCCAGGGGTGGGCCACAGGTCCTCTCCCCAGCTAACCATTCCCTTGTCCCCCTGTACAGATAATTGCTTTAAATTATTTTTTCATTCTCAATAAAAGTCAACAAAACAAATAAAATAATGTGAGCGAGGCACTGATTGGAGCTGGCAGAGCAGTGCCCTCTTTTGCTGTGGTCACAGGTCCAGTTGGGATGGGGCTGAGGGACCAAATCAGGGCAGGAATGTCACTGGGGATATAACTGCTTGTGCTGATGGGCACAGTCCTTTGGCCAAGACAGGACAGGTATTGATTCTTCTTGCTCCTGCTAAGGAAAGACCTAGAGAAACTTGCTGCTTTTAATTAAAATGTTTCATTCCACCATCTTTAAAAGAAACTCTTTGAATTATTTGAATTTTTAAAGTAATTTTAAAAGTAGTTTTTTGATGTGTTTTTTTTGTTGTTGTCGTTTGTTTGTTTGTTTTCTGAGCTCGTCCAGCCACTGACAAAAGAACCAAAGTGTTTCATTTTGGTCCTGGTGGAGTATTTTGGGTTGACCCAAACCTTCTGCTCATATATAACTTACATTTTCCTGAAGCTTCACGGATCCCATTCTCAAGCTTTTTTTTTCCCCCCCCATATTTTTGCACTGGAAACAGGTTCCTCGACCCCAAATTTATAATTTCACAGTTTCATAATTGGAACCTGTGGGGAAAGAAAGCACAACACACTCTAACAAACGATCCTCAAAGGTCTCCCTGGTCTTTCCCCTGCTCCAATGGCACCACTGGAGCTTCCCGTTGCAGCCGAGCTAACCAGAGTCAAACGAGTTAAAGACATTAATTTGTTCAATATGCGGAGCTTATCCTGGTGGGAAAATGTCCTCCCAGGAACCCAGCGAAACTGTCTGTATTATTATTCATAAAACAGGTGTAGTGTTAAGTGATCTGCCCCTCCTGACCCTCTCAGCAGACAGAGCGGTGAGATGCAGCCGCGCTTCGTCTGTCCGCCTGACAGATTGCAACGCTGCCGCCCGGCGACTCGGGCAACTTCCAGGGAGAGCAGGAGGGACAACAGGAAAGGAAGAAGGATAAAAATGAAACATTTTGTTAAAACTCCCCCCGCGGGGATATGATTCATTCTCCGGTATTTCACTGCGAGGAGGAAAAAGAGGATTAAAAGAGCAGGAGGGGAAAAAAAAAAAAAAAAGGAGGAACCCCCCAAAATTATGAAAACTCTTTAATTTTTTCTTTTTGTGGTGACACTGAAAAAAAATCCAGGGAGAATTTAGAAAGAAGTGAAAAGCATTGGCCAAAGGGCTATTTTTAATTGAAATTATATTTTTCCATTAACAGGGAAGTATTTAAAGACAGCAAATACACAACCTGCTCCTTGTAAAACTATTGCTAGAGTTTGAGATGCTGCACAGAGGCTGTGCTGGGATGGTACCACACCACACTGCTGGTGAAACAAAGCAAGTGGTCACCTCCAGCCTGGGCTGCTCGGGCTTCCCCCTTTAAGAGCTGTGAGCTTCTAAAAGCTAGTCTCCAGCTGGCTGGGTTGGGTTTCTTTTCTGATTATAAAGCCCTGAGGTTTTCCTGACCTCCCTGCTCTCTGGTTTGATGGTTTAAATCAAGAAAGTTGATTGACATCAGCAGGCTTTAGTGATAGAAGGGCTGCAGGAGCTGATGCTGGAGACAAATCCTGTGGCATTCATGGGCTTTTTTGAAATATGTAGAGGAAAACCTGACGGTCTTCGTGCTTGCAGCAGATCTCTTGCTAAGGTGGTGTCTGAGTGCTATTTTGGAGCCCTGCAGCCCTCAGTGGTAATTCAGAGTGTGCTTTGGCCCTGGGGTGAGCCAGCTGGAGAGGACAGGATGCTTCCACCCCAGTAGTGCTGTCTCTTTCAGGAGCTCACAGGCTGTTCTCAGCACCCAGTTACTGTGGCTGTGATCACAAGTGTTGACATGGAGCTGCAAGGGTGGAGTTTAATTTGGCCAAAACATCCAAGTGCTTTGGGCCAAGCTCAACCCTCTCTGATGGAGGTTTAGCACAGTGTGATGCCTCCTGGTGGCTTAATTTGAGTCTGTGATGAGAGATTTAGAGTTCCTGATATTCCATGTTGGCAGAACAGCTCAGTGTATGAGAAACAGAGAAAAATAAACTGGACAGAGTAGTGGGATCAGCACATATCCCAGATGGCACTGCACATGTCACTGCAGTGAGTGCAAGGAGAGCTTGCTAAGCCTCATGAGCCATTCCCCTCACATATCTTGATGCTGATCTCAGTCCACTGCCTACAATATCAACAGTCACTTTTTTGAATTTGGAAGTGATGGGATATGATAACCAAGACTGAGGAAGGAAGTCTCTAAGTGACTATTTGTGGCTCCTAGACACCCTCACTCTTAGCAATCTGGCTCAAGACTCCGGAAAAATGGGCTCTGGGCCACAAGGTTTCCATGTTGCAGTTCGAGCGTGGCTTTGTCCTGTTTCTGCAGATGACTAGTGTGGGGTTTTTTCAAAAAAATTGTAGGCTTGATCATCTGCTTAACACACCCCACCACATGCTCCCCCACCCTGTGTCTGGCAGGGCAGAAACCATGAGACAGAGCGTGGCTTCTGTGAATAAGAGACCACTGGAAGTGTCACCAGCAGACAAGCGTCCTGTGCAGAGGAAACGAGTCATCGAACAACTGAGCTCCATCTGCAGTCATTGGGAGCCTGAGGTTTGATGTCATCTCCTGGATTTGGTCCTAACCATCGATTCCTCATTCATGTGTGGGCCTCTGTACGGTGGTGTCAAAGTGCTGTGCTTCCCCAAGCCTTGCAAAGCATAGGGGTGAGCCTCTGTGGACACCCTGAGCAACAAATCCCTGAGCAGTTAGTAGAAACTCACTGTTGTGTTTTTCTTCAGGATGAGTTGCTGCAGAAGAACAGCAGCTTGCCATGGCTGGAGCTTCCTCAATCTGCAGCCCTGCAAAAGCCTAATTTTCACAAAATAGTAGAAATCACCATAATGGAATAAGCCAAAAAAAACTTCTCTCCTTGCTTGTATGTTCAGTCCCAGCTTGTGTGGAGTTACAGCTGCATGAATGATTAAAAAATAGCACTGAAGAACTCAAAAAGTCAAGAAAGAGCAAAGTTTAGGCCCCTTCTAATGTGATTGTTTTTCCTTGCAGACCTATGCCATGAGAGTGCCTTCAAAATTCAGGCATCAGCCACCGCTCAGCTGTAATGAGCAAAGTGTAACAGGGTCCAGTTACCTGCCCTTCCTACTGAAACCTGGCTCCTCCTATCTCCCCCAAATTTTGTTCTTGTCAGATTCTTGTTGCTGGGTCTTGCCACAACTTTGTCTGAATAGCCAGTCATTGGTTACCCCATGAAACCTCTCACAGCCTCAGATTCAGCTCGGACATTTTTTTCCTTGCTCTGGGATTAATAAATAAACCAGGCTCTGGGAATGACTGGTGCAAGGCTGTCTTCTCTTTCCTACCATTTTCTACATCTCATGGGCTTCCTGAGTTAGCAGCAGGTCCCCCACACCATGGAGAAGCTTTGTTTTGATGCACAGGCCAAACGTCAAAGCATTTATTAATTCTGAGCTGCTCGCTCTGCAGTGCTCTGTGGAGGGGGCTTCAGAAATAGTAGGTTTAGCCACTTATGATGAGCCCCTTGGGAAATGAAAAGCCCTTCAACTCCATTGTTTGTGCTAAGCTGGATTTGTCTCTCACCCAGAAATCAAGTTGGTGTGTTTTCCTGCCCTGTTTTGGGTTCTGTAGTGGCTGCTTCAGTTTCTATTAAAGTCCAACAACAGCACTTCTGGACTGGGAATAAAAAAAATAAATCCCAAGCTATAAAAGTTTGAGCTGGTTTGTATTCAGTTCATCTCTGTGCTCCCTGCTGAATTTAGTGATTCAAGGGCAAGTCCTATCGATCTGACATGACTTTCAGATACTGATGTTGTGACTCTGAACCAAGTGGCACCACCACTGGACTTTCCTCCATGACCTCTTGTCTGAACTGGACCCTGGCCTGCCTTCACCATCACACCTGAGCTCCCCTGAGATGCTCTCTTTGCTGCCTGGTTTCTCTGCTCATCCCTTCTCCGTCCCTCCTGTGTCTCTGCTGTTCCATCAAAGACTCAGCTGGGAGGCTGGGGAGACTGTGCTGACCAGGTACCTCCTGGAGCACTAGAGGGCAAGGGGAGTCAGAGGAAGAGGAGGAATTACACTGATGAGAATGGGGCTTCCCAGAGCTGCTGATGGCAGTGGGAAGCAGTGTGTGTATCCTCTTTCAGGGGATGATGGCTTTTATTCCATGGCAGGGTACATTGTGGTGGAAAGCATGACACAGGGAAGCCCTGATAAATCCCCGGGTGTTTATCAGCATTAGTGGACAAAGACCAACCTATAACTAAGCAAGCCCAATGGCTGCTATTCCACACCTCTCTCCTTATGCCCTCTGTGCAATTAACTCTACCTGAGATATGCTTAGTTTGGGGGATTTCAGTGGGGAAAGGAGAGGATTTTATCACCTATTTGACAGCATTGTGGATGTGGGCTGGTTTCTGGCTTGCCTCTCTGCCAGGCTGGCCAGCCCAGCTGGGTGTGCAGCAGCTGATGCCTATAAAGGGCTGTGAGGGCGGCAGAAGGAGAGGGAGGTGTGGTCCTTTCAGGGATGAGTGGTGTAGAGGGATATCTCTGGTGCTGGGCAGGTGTTTGTCTTCTGGGTCAAGCTGGCTTCAGGCATTAAAGGCCCCTGCATGATGCTGGCTAGCTGGCCCACTGATTCCTGTCCTAGGGGAGGTGGCTCAGAGCCACCTTCTTCCTTGGTCTCCCACGTGCCTGCTTCTGGGTTCAGCCCTCCCTGCCCCGGTGTGGTTCTGCATCTGCTTCACTGGGCAGAGTTAAGGTGATGTTGGAGGAGGGATCTGCTGCTATCTGGAGCCGTGTCAGGTGCTGTGACTGTGGATACCTGCCCTGGGAGCTGAGTGCTGCTGATCTCCTTCCAGCAGTGAACAGTGGGGACCAGCACAAAACATGACAGCTGGGCAGCCCCAGTGGGGTGATGGCTGGGGAAGATGTGCAGCCCCTCTACCAGTGCTGTGGCCTTGTTAATTTGGTTGACAGCTTCTGCTTAATGCAGTTTTCCCAGACCACCCAGATTTTGCAACACCTGGCTGCCTGCAGACCCTATAACTAGAAGGAGAAAGCCTAGTCCTGCTTCTCCTCTGGCTTAATTCCTTTCAGCTGCTGATGTGGGCTGCTGCACCTAATTCAGCCCCTGCTGACCTAATCATAGAAACCCTGATCCTCAGAGGCTGCAGGGAGCTGCCTGAAATACTCTCCCACCTTTTGTAAGGCCAATTGCCCGTGGTGAAGGTGTGCTTTGGGAGCGAGGGGACTTGGATCATACTTCTTGCGTGTTTTACTGGTTCATCTGGTGACCATCCTTTGCACTGGGCCAGGAGGGCTCCAGTACCTGTGACATGTGTGGAAACTGGTGGATGTGTAAATCATGAGCAGCAACACTCTGCTGCAGCTTCCTCAGTGTTACACAGTTGGCTCAGTTGTCAAACCTGATCCTTCACAGACCGAGCTGGGAACTGTGCACGAGAGCTCCAAGGTAAGGCAGTCTCCAGACTCCTCCTCGCATGGAGGAGAAGGAGGAAGAGGAACAACACCAGGGGGTGGCAACATCTAGGAAGGAACTACTTCCCTCCCAGCTGCTCCTGCATCTCTGATCAGAGGAAATTGGGTGGGCAGTATGAGTCTATAAGCAAGGTGCCCTGCACAGGGACACAGTTTTTAGCAGTGCTGGTGGATGGTATTCCCACCCCACAGGGCTGACCTCCTCTGGCTGCGTAAGGAAAATCTACTGCCCTGCACAGCTGGTTTGCACAGGCAGGATGAGCAGCATGCAGTGCTTGGAACTCCTGGTCGTGCTGCAGTCCTTGCTGGGCTGCTGTCTTGGCGAGGTGGGTCCAATGGATCTGGCTACCCAGAAAATTGGCTGGAGCTGCTCGGAGACCTTCCAGAGAGCCAAAGATGGAGGCATCAGAGCCCAGTGCCTCCCAGCTGCAGCTCAGCCTTCCTGGGTGGGAGGGTCAGAGCTGTTTCAGGATGAGCTGTGATGGTACCAATGCTTTCCTGCCCGAGTGTAGTTATACTGGGATACAATAGGGCTGTTCCAGGACTGTTTCCAACTCCCACGGGATTTTGGCAGGGTGGTGAGGTACCTGTGTTAACTTGTGGCCTCTCTCCTTCTAACAAATTCCCAAATGACATGACCTTGGTCCCAGCATCACCCACATCATCTGTGTGAGGAGAATACTTGGTGACGAGGATGCCTCATGGAGGGGCTGGGAGTGCTCCTGCCCCTGGTACCAAGGTCACCGGGAAACACAGGAGGTGAGGCCCCTAAAAATCTCCCATCCTCCACTATCCTATAGCGGGTCCCTCACAGCTCTGTAGCCGTGTCCCCGCTCGCCAGCCGGAGACGGGAGACCCAGCTGTCCTCTGTGCCGGGGAAGCCGCTGTCCCTTGCCCAGGCTGCTCTGGCAGCGGCAGGTACGCAGCTCCAGCCCCGCAGCGGGCGGCACCGGCCTGCGGGGCCGTGAAACTCCCCGAGAAATCCCCCAAGCAGGAGAGAAGGGGAGAGCTGGGCAGGATGGGAAAGCGCCGGGACTACGGGAAGGCTGCAAGTTCCAGCTTCCCCGTCCGGGCGGGATCTTTCCTCCGCGGGTTTCCCCTCCCCGAAACCGATGCGGTTTGGCGGAGCCGGAGCGCCGCTTCCCCGGGGCCGCCTCCCCCCGCGGTACCGGCGCCCGGAGCGGACCGAGCCCTGCTCGGCGCCAGCGATCACCGGCGACGAGCCCTGCGGGGCAGCTCTCCGGCTTTGGGGTTTTTTGTTATTTTTTTCCTCCTCCCAGCACTCCTTTTTCTTAAACACTCCGGAGCAGCGGGAGCGGGGCGCCCGGGGCGATGCGCGGCGCGGGGGAGCGCATCCTCATCGGAGACCGCCCCGGGCAGAGCACCGGCTTTCTCCAAAAACTCCTGGACTGGGCTTCTCCTGGAAAGGGGAGTTAAGTCCAGCCGGTTTCATTACCGGGAGAGACGCTGTGGTGGGGCACCACCCTCTACCTTTTATTTTTTTTCTTTTCGTCTTTTTGGCTTTCAAGGAAAAGAAGGAAAAAAAGCCAGGGAGTAAAGCGCAGCCAGGGCAGCTGGGCCGTACACCCCGAAGCCGGGAAGCGCCGCCGGCCCCTCGAGGCGTGGCGGGGCCAGTGCCTGTAGCCAGGTAGGAAAGCGGGGAGGAAACTTATTCCGAGTGGGGTGGAGTAGGGAGGGGAGGGCAGGGCAGGGCAGGGGGTGGGGGTCGGGCAGGGAGGTATCAGCTCCAGGAAATGTGCCTTGGCAGCAGTCGGACGGGCGCTTCCCCGCAGGTTGGTGAGCTCCGCTCCGGAGCCGTCCAGGGCGTCGCGGCTTGCTCCGCAGCCCGGGCAGCCCCGGCGGCGGGGAGGCGGGGGGGGACGGGACAGCCCGGGGAGGGAGGGCCCTCCGCAAGACCCCCCAGGAGCGGACGCCTCTCCCGCCGGCTCCCCATAGGAAGGCACCGCTCGGGCCGCCCCAGGTAAGCGGCCGAGTCCCGCCGACGGCAGCCCCGTATCCTCCCGTCCCGCGGGGGACACGGCTCCGGTCGCCCCCCACGTCGGGGCCGCGGGGCTGGGGGGCGGCTGCGACCCCGCCCGGGACAGCGGCTGCGCAGCCGGAGCGGGGGCCCGGGGGGTTCTCCCGTTCGGAGGGAGGAGGGAGCGGGGCGCTGGGGAGCGGGCGGGCGGCCGCGGCCGGGAAGCCCCGACCGGGGGCGGCGGGGCCGGGGCCGGGCTGAGCGCGGTGTGTCCGGGCTGTGTTGGCAGGCGGGCGGCGCGGCCCCTCGCCCGGCCCGTCTCCCCACCATGCTGGACGGGCTGAAGATGGAGGAGAGTTTGCAGAGCGCCCTGGATCCCGCGGCCCCTTTCTCCTCGCTGCTGGGTAAGTCGGGGCACCACACTTGCGCTCCCGGGGACCCCCCCTAGGGCGGGGCACGGCCGGGCGGGCCCGAACGATGGGCGCCGGGGTCCGGGGGGCCCGGGGACAGCTTTCACCGGCTCGTTCCTGCCCGCAGCCCTGCCCGGCGCCGCTACCTTCTCCCGGGGAGTGCGCCCGGCGCCCGCCTTCCCCGCGCCCGGTTCGTTCCGCGATGGCATTAAATTGTGTGCCCTCCTAACCCCCATGTAGCGAAGGCCTTTCCTTCGTATCTAACAATAAATAATTTACTTTTTCTTTTTATCTTCGTTTTAATATCGGTTTCAAACAATCGCCGTCTCTCTGAGCCACGGCGCCGCCGCCGCCTTTCCGAGAGGAACGAAATTGGGGGCGGCGTGCCCCCCTCGGAGCTGCCCTAAGGCACAGGTCCCCCGTGGATCCCGCAGCGGCTGCCCGCACTCCCCCGTCCCCCCGCGACCCACCAGCTTGGGCGGGGGAAGCGAAAGCCGCGGGACCCCCCCATCCGTCCCTCGCCCAGCCCGTTTCCCCGGCTGCCTTTCCTTCCACCCATACCAACCCTCGGGTCTTTCCCCACAGGCAGAGCCGCGACCCCCAAGTCGGTGTGTGAAGGGTGTCAGCGAGTGATTTCGGACCGGTTCTTGCTGCGCCTGAACGACAGCCTGTGGCACGAGCAGTGCGTCCAGTGCGCGTCCTGCAAGGAGCCCCTGCAGACCACCTGCTTCTACCGCGACAAGAAGCTCTACTGCAAGCTGGACTACGAGAAGTAAGTGTCCCTCCGCCCCTGGAGAGCCCCCCTTGCTCTGCTCGCATTGCCTGCAAAGCCCCAGGGCCCTGCTAACAGAGTGGGGAAACTGGTGTCCCATCGCTGCTCCCCACTTCCCCTGCCCTGTGTGTCCCAGGAGGTGTCAGCCCTTACTGTGCTGCACAGCAAGTTGTGCTTCTCCCCTGCAGTTTTGGTGCACCCTGGTTCTTCTCTCTTTTGAGGTGTTTTGTTGTGCTTGGGTTGTGCCTTGGGAGTTGAGGAATGTTTTGTCTGGAGCCTGTGAGACCCCTGGAAACCCCAGGTCTGCCCAGGGATGGAGCCAAGTGTTTTCCTATCTCCTCTGGCTTTATTTTCCTGCTGAGTGCCTAGAGGAGGAACGTTATATCCTCCCTGACCTAGTCCTGGACAAGGCTATTTTCCTAATATCCTTACAGGCAGGGAAATGCTATTGTTCCCCCCTGGGTCGGATGGGGAAACTGAGGCACTTGGCAGGAACTAAGGAAAGCCCTGATGAATTCAGAATGTTGACTGTCACACAGGGCCTTTGCCTGTGCCCGGGTCTATGATGAAGAGAAAATTTGGATATAAGTGGTTAAAGCTTCCAGCCCTGACTTTCCCCCTTTGGCAAGTGTGGGGCTGGGGGGAAAGACAGCGAGAAAATTTATTTTTCCTTTTTTTAAAGAAAAACCATTCCGGTGGGAATGGGGAGAAGGCTGCTGAGTCTTTCCTCTCCTGCAGCTGCTTTCGTTTTTTCCTGCTCATCCCACTCTTGCCGTCCTTTCTGGACCCCACTCCCCGGCTGGGTTTCGAAGCTGTTAAATTTTTGTTGCCTCCGGGCTGGTTGTTTCTTGAGGAGGTTGTAGGTGGGGGGCTGGATCCCTCACTATGGTGATAGCAGGGCTGCTGGAGCCCGGAGGATTTAATTCCCATGTCACTGTTACACGAGAAAACAGTCGTCACCCGTGCTCTCGTCCCTGGCCTTCAGCAAGTTGGCGAGTGTGCCGGGGGCTAGCCTGGCTCCAGGCCTTTTTAAATTTGTTTTTTTTTGGTTTTCTTTTCCTCCTTTAAGTCCTGTATTGTGGGTCTGAGTTTAATCACTATGGATACAAGGCAAATTGAAAGCAGAATTTGTGCGCGTGACCTTGTTTTCAAATGTTTACGAAAGAGCGGAAGAATTAGCTGCCGCCAGAGTGGGAAGGACAGAGCTGTGTTACGGGGTGGGTGTTTTGTAGGCAAAAATTTGTTGGAATTGGGCGCGCTGCTTGTTTGTCCGTAGAAATTTGGCTACTGGTTCCCATACATTTCCAAAACAATCGAATTCTCGTTTTCTGCTTTATTGGTGTTTCTGTTTGGAACATCGAGGGGGAATTGGGGTGAATATTACCCAGAAATGCCTTTCCAGCTTGGAGCGTGGATGGATTTTAATCTTGACTGCAGCTTCCGAGCTCTGGAAGCGGCTCCAACCTGAAACCCTCCTCTGATGTCTCTTGGCCATGAAAGAAATCAGTGCCGCAGTTGGTGTCTTGCTGTGCCCATCTCACTGTTGGGATGGACAAGGATGATTGCAGGAAAAAAAATGTCACAAATTATTCCCGGGCTCCGGTGGTAGCACCATTTATCCTGGTTATTTCCCAGTTGTGTTTGGGTTGGTGACTTTTCCTCGAGCTGGGGAGCAGGCTCTCTGATGGGCGGTTTCCCTGAGGTGTGATGGTTTTAGCCCTGAACTGCCGCTGACCTGTCCCCCTCCTGCACCTGCCTGCCCCTTGCTGTCATGTTATTGTCCCCTTGAATTTAATTTTATTTCATTATTTTGGCATGGGGCTGCGGGTCTGTGTCCCTTTTTCTTCCATCCCCCTGTCAGTGTTCTCTGCTGTGCCGGTGCTCCGACTCCTTATCTGGTGATGGCAAGGATGCGGAGCAGAGTCCCAAAGAACTGTTTGGGCTCTGCCGAGCTTTACATACTACTCTGTATTTAACAAAAAACATTCTTTCTTTGCCCAAACTGCCTGTCCTGTCTTAGGCCTGAGCATTTTCCCGGGTGCAGGAGCTCTGTGCCTGCTCCGCCTGCGGTGCCGATGCCGGTAATGGGGGTTTCACTGTGAAACATGCAGAGCAAGAGCTGCTGCTCTCAGACTGAGCTCATTATCTCGAGCCGATAGCTGGTTAATTACCACAAGTGACTGACACTCCTTGTGCAGCACAGTGGTGTAAAAGCGGCCGATGGTCCCTGCGGCAGCAGCGTAGCTGGGCTCCCGAGGCCTCTCCGTCAGCACAGCGGAGCTCTCCGGGTGGGAGGGCTGGGGTGTCTGTGTGTGAAATGCTGGGGGTGTTGGGGAAGTGGTCAGGATCCAACCTGCCAGTGTTGTGGTGTTGGTGTTTTGGGGTTGTGTTTTTTCTTTTCTTTTCTTTTTTTTAATTTGAAAGAAGGGATTTCTCTTCCAGATGAAGAGACTGTTGGGGTGTTTTTCCCGAGATGAGTAGGCGCGGTATTTTCCGATATGTTTCTTTACTCTCTGTTTGAGCTCAGTTTGTAACAAGGTTGCAGAGGATTAATGACAGAGTGTAAGACGGCAGAGTTATGCCTTTAGTTATAAATACACTCATGGAAAGTGTTACAGATGGGTTTAAGCAAGCATCTGACTTGCTGGACTCTAGAAATTGAGGAATAATTTGCTAAAACAGATGTTTTACATTTCTTCGTCTGACACAAAGAGGAAGACCTTGGGAGAGGACTTGGAGAGCGATGGACTAAAGACTGAGGATGCCAGGCTAGCATTGCTTTGGGGTGCTGCAGCGCAGGACCCATGGGCAGTTCAGATAGCAATGCCGGCCAGGAATGTGGGGAATTGGGGGTCACTCTTGGAGCAGTTTCCCCAGCGCTGGTTGGGAGGACTCCTGGAGAGGGACGGCTCAAGCCTGTGCCCCTGGGACAGCATCTATTTGGGGCAGAGGACGTTCGTTACAGAACATCCCGAATCCCGCGGCAGCCCCCGGCGCTTGTCCAAACCTGATAACTCTCAACTATGACAAGGTTCAGCCTTCGCCCTGGCCGGCTCCCTGACTGCAAAGTGGCCCTGGGGACATGCCCCGGCCGTGGGGCGCCTGTGGTGGTGGTCAGGGGAATGGGCTTTTGTGGTGGCAGATTTGGGGGGCAATATTAAACCTGGCCATAAATGGGGAGGAGTACTGGAAGCAACGGGAAGAGTCGGACTGCTCCAGAAGCTTAAAATCTGCACGGGGACAGGAATGGCTGAGCCCTGCCTGCCTAGAGGTGTTTCACAGTGGGTTTGCGTGGGCCAAACAGAGCCAGAGCCATAGGGACGACCTGGAGCCACAGGGGCAATCCCAGTGCAGGTGATGCCGGTGGTGTGCGGACACCCCGCCGGCCGGTTCTGGGGGCTGGGAGCGCTGACAGTGGTGCGGTCGTGACGGGGGGCGCAGCTGGGGAGCGTGGCGACGGCGGGACGGCTTGGCACGTCCCCAGCCACGGCGCAGAGCCCCGGCCCCAGCCCCGGCTGGCAGGAGCAGATGGCCAGCACATCTCAGAGCAGGCCTGGCATGTGGGCGCCGGCAGTGGAGGGGCGGCTGCAGCCCCCGAGCCGCCACCGCCATGCCGGGCTCCCCGGCCGAGGGAGGCAGTTGTGTGATGCTCGCCCTGTCTTCGCACGGCTTGATGGCTCTGTGCTGTTGCCAGATTCTGCGCCGTCATCACAAAGCTCCCCTTGCTTGGCTCCGAAATCCCCTGCTCCCCGAGTCATGGGGTGGCGTGGGTGCCTCCACCTCCTCCTTTGTGAAATAAAATGAGGAGTCGCATCCAGTTGCAAAGGAAAAAAAAAAGGTAAATCCTTCCACCCTCTGATGATGAACACAAAAGAACACATGTGCAGAGAAACCCATCAGTGTTGGGTTTTAAAATTACATCCGGGATCTTCATATGGAGGAATGAGCCTGAATCCCTGGCACCGTGGTCCTGCCAGGCCACGGATGGATCTTCCGGCTTGGGGCAGCGCAGCCTCCTCTCACCCGCTGGAGGCTCCTCTGGCAGCTGCTGCTGTAAAGGAGAGAGGGGGAAGAGGTTTGGAGCATGGTGGCTGTTTATCTTGCTTAACGTGGGTAATGAATGTAATTGCGCAATTAGCTGCAAACCTTGGCGCTGCTTCCCCAGCCCGGAAGGGCTGTGAGGGGATAATCCCAAACGGATTGAACGAAGAGGGTGATGCTGAACACTTTAGCACAGCCTAGTCCCACCAGCTGGAGAGTTGCTACGGTCTGGTGGGTTTGTCCTGGTGATTTGCAGTCCTTTGCCTTCACTCCCCTGGAGAAGTGGGACTTTTTGTGCTTTTTGTGACTGATGGGAGAGAATTGTCCCTCCAGGGAGCCACTAGTCAGCCCAGCTAGAGTGCAACAGTAGGTCCTTTTCCCTTCTTGTAGGGCAGCCTGTGGAGAAGATGATGCTAACTTGGGTTTCTCCAGCTGGCCAGGCACTGGGAACAGTCAGGCTGGTCTTGATGGGGTAACAGAGCACATGCCAACTCTGTAGCACAACATTCCTCTTGCTGATCTTTCTTTTCCTGTCCCTCAGTCTTTTCTTCCAGTGCTTTCCTTGCTTCTTGCCTGCTCACCATCCCCACCTAGCACCTCATCTCCTGTGGGAAGCACCTCCTGTCCTCACCCGCATCTCCTGGAGGAAGTGTACCGACTCTTTGTGGGCTGGGATGAGTGTGGCTGTGGGGCAGCTGAATCTGACCGCACCCCCACCATGTTTGGTACGGCTGGGCTGGGACAGGCGCCGGTCCTTTGTTTTTTAAGTTGCCCTGTTGTGCCAGTGGGGGGTGGAAAAGCAGGGAAGCAGCGGGATGCAGCGATGAGAGCGGCATTAGAGAGGCCGCTGTGGGATCCATGCTGGAAATTCCAGGCAAGCAAAATACGCCTTGCCTCTGTCTCCACCAACCCCTGTCCTCCTGCTCATGGGGCTCCCCCTTTCCAAAGGGAGCGGAGAAGTGATTTGGCGTCTTACCCCTTCTCTTTGCCCTTAATTAGATTTGTATTTTACAATTAATGTTTCATAGAAAGACCTGGAAGGGAGTGATGTTTGGCAGACTGGTAGTGAGGCAGTTGAATATACTCATCATCTGTCCCTCCGTGGTGGGGACCAAGGGGTGGCTTTGGGATCACCCTTTCTCCTGCTCGTTGGCAATGTGACCCTGGACACTGCAGGTCGGTGTCATCAGAGCCGCAACCTGAGCATCCTTTGGACTCTTCATGGTTTCTGTCATCTTATTTTGGACCTACTATGGGGTTTTTCCCCCCCCTTTTTCCTTTTTTCTTTCTTTCCCCACCCCACAGGGAAAGAAAAAGCGCTGACAGGGCACTTAGAGCTGGGGGAACTTCAGATTTTTGCAGTCTTGAGGAAGGCACCAAAAAGAAATCGGCTGGGGAAGAAAGAGGGTTTTGTTTCATCTTGATGAGAATTTTGTCTCCACCAGCTGGAGAGACAGCTGGGGTCCTCTCCTGCCCCAGCTCGCCAGCCCTCGCCTCGCCGGTTCTTCACCTGCTCGCAGCCACCAGGCGCAGGCAGGGATTTGCCGAGCCGGGGATTTCAGAGAGCCTACAGTTTGGTTTCTTGCTCGGTGCTTCCTCGAGGAGCTTTCCAACAGGCTCTGAATCTGGTGGTGTGGTCACCCCCAGCTGATTTCAGCAGGGATGGTGGTCTTGGGTGTGAGCTGTGCTGAAGGCCGCTCAGTGTGCCGGCAGGATTTGCCGGTGGCTGCGTGTGCTGACGGGGAGCCTGATCTCCACCGGCTGCCCCCATCCCCACTGGCAGCAGTGGGGTGACCTCAACATACCCAAACCTATGGTTTCTGATTCTGATCCTGCACGCTCACCCCAGCTGTGGCTGGGGGGACCCCAAAGCACCCTCTGCCTTGGAGCGGGAAAAATGGGACTTCACAGGGCGAGAGTTGGTCTCTGCTACTCACAAGGATGCAAGTTGTACTTCTGGCAGAGGAGGGGGAAAACCCAATGGTTTGGATCAGATTTGGGTCTGGATTCACAGTACCCCAGTTCTGGTGAATCTTGTGATGTGCAGCCAGGGGGATTCTCTGCACATCTTAGTGCTGGAGGATGTCTGCAGAAAAAGAGGCTTCTGCTGAGATGGAGTGAGGTGGGAATGAGAGGAGTGTCCTGGGTATTTTTCTTCTCAAGATGCTCTTCGTCCCTTTGTGCTCTGTTTTGTCTCTGGCTCGTGCCCTCTACAGATGCAAATGGGAAGCAGGGAGAGGGGGCCTGGGCTGAAGAACTGTGCCTCTGCCTGCAATTTAATCAAGCGCCTCCTCCATAACAGGAAGAAAGAATGTATTTAAAGCAGGGAGAAAATATTTGGAGTTTGCTAGGGTAAAATACTGGTGTTGACCAAAATTTTTTGTTTCTTTTTCTCATAAATGTGTTGTTATGAGAAATTTGAATTTCTGTATATTTGTTTGAGATTTCAGAAGGGGAGAGGTGAGGGGTTCTAGCGGCGCTCCCTGACGTAGCAAACCCTGAGCAGACGTGTGACAGCCTGTGGCCACCGTGACGCTGGCCTGGGACTTCAGTTTTGTTCCTCAACACTTTTAACCTGGAAGTAATACTACCCAGGCAGAAAGAAGGCAGCTGGTCTCTGGTTATCTTCTCCTTGCTCCTCAGGGACAAACGATGCACCCGGGTTGTCTTGCGTGTCTCTGTGAAACCGGCAGGCATCTCATTGCAGCTCTGTTTGAGGTTGGGTGTTTGTTTTTGTGGGTGTTTTTTTTGAAGATCATGAAACCTTGGTTGCCCAGGAGAGGGGTTCTGTAATCCCTGGCTTCCCACCCCAAATATTTACGGACAGCCAGAGGTCGAAGCTTTTGCAAAAGGCGTGGGGCAGACTGAGTGGTGCTGTGCCGGGGCTGTGTGAGCAGCAGGGAAACAGTGTTGGGCTGGTGGCACCCTGCTCCATTTATTTGGGGTGTTTTCTATCAGGTGGCTCTGTCTTCTTGCTTATCTGTCTTGTTGGGGTCTTATTAACAAAAGACCAATTTCTTCAACTTGTCAGGGATCCTTCAGGGTCACGTTTTGTAGACTGGCTACCTGAAAGTAGGGGTTTCTCCCACAAAGCTTGGAGTTTTCAGGAGGATGACATGTGTTTCTTAATACAGGGGTGAAATCATGTCTTGTTCAATGCAAACAATTTATTTTCTCCCATTGCACTGTGTACTTGCATGCCCCTACCTGTTTTCAGTAGAGCATTTTCCATGCCCACAAATATGATCCTGTTTTGGGTTCAGGTCTCCTGTGCTGGTGCCTGCTCTGGGTACCATGGACCGTAGTTGCATGTGGGAGAAAATGCTGAGACTTGGCTCCTTTACCCATGAAATGGAGCTGGAAATATGAATCTAGCTAAAAAAGGCTTTTTTCATCATCATAAGTGCTTTGAGCATCTTGCTGGGCAAGTTTGAATGCTGGATATGAATTCTCCCTCTCCCCAGATATACCTAGTTTTTATGTCATGCTTGCCTTTGCGTTTTCCACCTTGGGCTACCTTTGACCGAAGGTGATTGAGAGCTTGTGTTGCAGAGATGCCAGCTTCTCCCAGGCACGAATTGGCGTGGTTAAGGTACAGATCGATAGGAGAAGGCACAAATCAGTAGGAGAACCTCTCTCCTCTATATCGCAGCACATCCCAGGAGGCAGGAATGCTTATCCTTGTCCGAGGGTTACTGTAGCTCCGTGGCTGCAGATTTAAGTTCACCCTGCATGGAGGCATCCTGTCTTCCTTGGGGCAAATGCCTGGAAGGGCAGAGGATGCTGGACGAGGCTTCCTCGGTCGGTACTTGTGCTTCGCAAGCCCATCAGGGCTCGGCATTGATCCTTCCCAGCTGTCTCCCTGTCACCGTTGTCCATACATTGTCTCTTGCCGCTCCCTGCCCCTCTTCTTCCCTCGTGGGCTTCATTTCCTAATGCTGTCCTTGACAGCGGAACAAATCCCTTTTCACACGACCATCGCTGCTCAGCCCATTGTCCTCCGCCCCCGCCGGCACCGTGCAAAATCTCTCTCCCCGGTACGTCTGTTCCTCTGGAATGACAACCAACCATCTCAGTGGGGTGGAGAGCCCCCGAAATCCCTCTGGGCAAGGTTCTCTGCCCTGCAAGGGAGCAAAGTGGGGGTCTTAAAAACACAACAAGAGGCAAGGGCCATTCCCCGAGAATCACTGTTTGGATGTGATTGATCTCTTTGGGAGGTGCATCCTCTCCTCTGATTTTGTGCTTCAGAGCTCTTTGGGTGAACCTGGAGACTGTGTGTACAGAGGATGACTTCTTCCCTGCCTGAGGCCAGCGGGGCCACGTTTTAAGTTGATTTTTCACTGTATAGCATCGCCCAAGGTGGGAATTTTCTCTTTGCTGTTGAAAGCTCAGGGAAGCTTTTGACACGAAAAACTTGGAAAAGAGAGAGAAATAGGTTAAGGGACCTGAAGGCAGTTCTCAGCTGCAGCAGCTTTTTTTATTTGAAAGAGTCAGTTGTCATTTCTTGCCTCCAACCTCTGCCATTGTAAAATCATAGGGATGCTTTTGTTGTCAAAATTTCTGCTTGACATTGGCTGGCTCTGCTAAGTCTTTCTTCCTGCAAAACTACTTCTTAGCTATGCAAAAAGTTGCTAACCTCTGCAGTGATTTATCTAAACAGGAGGAGGGAAATGGCACGTGCTTGCAGTTGCCTCCACGGGAGTGATTTTGATGAATAATTTCATGGGTGCTGATAGTGGAGGTGGATATTTGTCAAGGCACAACCCCAAAACCCTTGCCCAATGACTTCTGATTTGGAACTGCCCTGCAACATACTTCCAGGGCATCTTTTCCATTTCTGGTCTTGGAGAAGACCATCCAGTCAACAAGAGAGGAGGGAGTGGCAGCTGTGCCGTGTTTATGTCAGGTGTGCAGGACCCCAGCCCTGCACTGGGTGTTGAGAAGGGAATGACTGTCTCCTCTCTGCTTACAGACCACTTTCTGTAGGCTCCTGCAAGGGCTGAAAGGGAGGAAGAGACTCCTCTGGAGCACAGGATTCAACCAAGCGAAGGTCTGGATTTTCCAGTGGAGATGCTGAACTCCAGGTCTTGGCTGCAGGGAGAGCAAGATGTTTCTCACCTGAACAGTGTCCATGAAGCCAGCCATCCTCTTGGCTTGGGTGCCTGTGGAGTCTGGAGTGGTGGGGCAGCCCAGGCTCATGTGTCTTGAGTCTCACCTGTGCCAAGTGTGTGACCAGCTGGGTTGGTGATGGGGAACAAAAATATTGATTTATATGTATCTCACCATCTCTGCTGCCCGGCAGCTCACAAGAGTAATGTCGAGCAGATCCTTTTAAACAGTGATGTGGATGTGGGAGCTTGGTTAGGAAAGCCATTAAGTGTTTGAATCTCCTTGATGCCCGCTCAGGTGAATGCTGCCCCTTCCTTCTGCATCCATAATTGTGAAAGGCTGAGAGAGCAGTCTCAGTGGACTGACTTAAAAGTTTAATGAAGCTTGAAGTCTTGTAGGTTGGGCTTTTGAGTCCGAGCTTGTTTCAGCTCTGGCCTCAGGAAGGAGGGTTAACCAGAAAGGAGGAGAGGCTTCCTGCATGCATTACCTCAAGGACATTAAAACCCACGTTGATGGGAGGTGCTGTTACAGAGATGGATTTGGAGAAAGTAATGAAAGAAGACATCAGAGATGGGTGAAGGGCCCTGCATGGGGAATGTAGTTCCAGGAGAGATATTTGTGCTTGGCAGGGGGAAGGCTACCCATGACAGGGACAAACTTTTCTGTCCCCTCCTATACCAGATGCCTGTGTGCCAGACACCCTCTGCTCTGCAGCTCCAAGCCTGGCAGTGCTGGTGGATGGGTGCTGGGGTGCAACAGGATCCCAGTGGCTCACCCACTCTGCCTGGTGTAACTCGCTTCTCTCAGTGCCTGTCAGGGATGCTCCAGGCTGGGGAGAGTTCCTGGGGTGGGACACAATCAGCTCCATGGTGTTGTTTCTCCATGGCCAACCAGGTTCAGAGGCACTGATACCACCCATCCTTATCCAGGCAGGAGGATGTGAAGTGATGAATCTGGCTGCTAAACCAGAGGCCCAAATCCACCCAGCTCTGCTGGGATGGCCCATCCCCATTCTCCAGAGGAAGTGCTGTTTCTCTGCCAATAACGTCTTTATGCTATTTCCAACCACATAACGAAAAAATCCTAGGAACTCCCTGGATCCTTGGCTTTTAAAGTAAGTATACCCCCACCTTGAACTGATTTATTTTTGCCTGTTTTGGCACTTCTGCCTCCAAGTGTCAGCCTTGGTCCTTCCCTCCCTGATGCCTGCAGAGCACCATTCCCAGGCAGAGCAGCCTTGGGGTGGTGCTTTGCAGGTCTCCCTAGTCAGCCAAGGACATGTGTCAGGCACATTGTGGGTGAAGGGTGCTAATGAAATGACACCCAAATCTATGCCTTTCCCTTTAGTGTCTTTGTGCTGGAAAAGTGCAGCAAAAGTCGACCATCGATGCATCTTGCCGGCGCTGCATTTTTTTTTCCATAAGGATTAGTGGTTCAAGAGCAGGGATTTTCAAACTGACAAGCCCTTGGCAGAGAAATAATTACAGGCTTTTTATCCTTTGTGTTTCCTAAGTAGTTCTAAATAACTTTTTCCCTTGAGGCATTTTTTTAAGTCCAAAAAATGGGGGGGAAAAAAAAAGTGAATTTCCTTAGTGTCTTTAAAAATATGCAAGATGCTTGTGGAGACTATTTAAGTTTCAGCTATAAGGTTTTTTGTGTGCGTTTTTCTCTTTAACCATGTCCAACGAACCAAAGTTTCTTGGCCGGTGATGCTTTAGAAATGGCTCTTAGAAATGGGAGATGGAGGGGGATAGATGTGATCACTTCTTGGCCATCTCAAGAATGCAAGTTTTGCCTCTCCAGGATATTCCCTGAGGTTTTTACTCCACTCCTTGCTGTAAGAGAAGATTTCTGGGGCTAGTGGAGCTGGTTTTCCTTGTCACTATCTATTATTTGCTTGTGCCGAGTTGCTCTGCGTCCTGCTGGGAAGCCATGGCCGTCCTTTTTCTCGGCATCCCACAGCATTCCGGGGGCTGCGGAGCCCACGGGGGCTCACCCAGCCCTGTCCTCTGCTGGCTCCTCTCCTTGCCTGTATCTCCATCCTGTCTGCTTTGTACAGTCTTTTTAATCTAAAGAAAAAGACAGTGTGATGTGAAAAAAGCCTCCTGGGGGCAGCTGAGGGGCAGCTCCAAGGCACACGTGAGCTCGTGCCTTTTATCCCTTCTAAAATTCACCTCCTGTGAGTTTCTGTGGAAGCCCTTAGCATGATATCCTAATTTTCTGAGCATGCTGGACACATCTGTGCCACAACATGTTTTATCCTGCCGCAGTCCCTGCCCAGACCTCTTTGCTCCCTGTTCTTTTGTCCCTCTGAGAAGAGCCCTCCGGAGGATGCTGTCCCAAATCCCAGCTATTCCGTGCCTGACCAGGGAGGAGGTATCCATCCATCCCTACTACTAAACACTGCCTGTGATGTAAGGGGGGACCTGGGAGAGGACCCCCTGGCGTTTACACTCACTGCAATATGAAAGGGCAGCTCCAGGGCTGTGTTATTGCATCTGCTGTCAGGGCAGCGCCAGGGTGCTCCCACGGGATTGCCGGTGCAATATTCCTGCCGTCAGCAGGGAGGGGAGCCGGGCTGCTGTTAATAACAGCGTTTTTCTACCTTGGCTTTATTAAGTGAGGAAAGCCTCCTTTCCTCGCACCTCAGGCGTATCTGGGTCTGGGCTTCGGTATGAGAGGGGATGGAGGTGGGAGAGGAGTGGGGGAAGTGTTTGAAGTAATTAGAGCTGCTTGGTGGAGAGAGGGAACTCACCAAGAGGGGTGGCAGTGATATCTTGATGAGGTGTCCTGCCCCCGACCTTCTGCAAAATCCCCCTGTGGGTTTTGCCCAAACCACCCTTCTCCTCCTGGCCCTTCATCTCCCTGGGGGCTGTGGCATTTAGTGAGCAGGGTGTTGAATGCCTTGCTTTCCCCATTCCCACTTCTGCTGAAGACCCTCTAAGGGTAGCTAAAGTCTGGTTGAGTTAGTGAGGAGGCCACAATGTAGCTCCAGGGCTCGTGAAGTCCCTTGTGCCTTGCAGATGTGGTGGGTGACTCTGCAGAGGGACATGGTGCCGGGAGGGGACCTGCCTATCCCGTTTCTCCTCTGCCACAGCCATCATTTCTCAGGGGAAAGGGGGTTTTTTCTCAGCTTCCCCTGTCCAGACGCTGCGAATCCCACTAAAACTTCTGACTGGAGCAGGGATTACGTGCTCAGGTTTCAGCCCTTGTCTGCGAGCGGCGTAAACTTTCTGCCAGAGCTCAAGTGACATTTTGTGGGAGATAGGAGAGTATTAAGTGTTGGTCCTTGCAGATAAAAATAGCTGCTGACCCGACGATGTTTTCTGTCGTCTTGTCACTGGTCTGACCCGGCTCCATCGCCTCCATGTTGCTGCTCCCGACCCGGTCTTTTCTTCTCATGAGGTGCTGGGGGGCACCCACGGCCTGACCCAACATGGTCCTGCTCTGAGCATCCTTACCTGCCTGTCACAACAGCACTCACACTGGATAGTGGTGTGGGCTCGAGGGCAAACTGGAATAGAAACAGCAGGTCCTGAGTTTGTGTTCACGGGGGCTGGAAGGAAACACCATCCATCTCACTCACTGTGAACCCACCCTCACCAAACTCAGGACCCCTCTACTCCAGAATCAGAGTCCAAATTGCTTGTTGCTGCAAACCTCACTGCTAAAGTGGGAACTCTCCTGATTACAGGAGTCCTCATGTGCGCACACGTGGCCGCCTGTCTGTTTTTCCCGTTGCTGTGTTTCAGAGCTGATGTTTTTATCCTGAGGTTATAGCTGGAGTTGGCTCAGGGCCCTTCAGCAGCATCGGCAGAGCTGACTCTTGCCGCTCCAGAAATGCAGGGATGGGGCCAGTCGAAAGGAAAGGGAAGGAGAGGAGGAGGAGGGAGCGGCAGGGTCTGGCTCGCTGCTGAGCTGTGACCAGATCTGATGCTGGGAGAGGCTCTCCCACCCTGCCTGCCCTGTGCTGTTCCACAGCTCTGCTTCAGAGTAGCATCCGCCTGCTCCACCTCCGGAAACAGCCAGCGTGGCTCTGGAAGAGCTCGTGTACAGCTGGTAGGATGGCAGCAGGAACAGTTTTTCCTAGTGTTGAGATTTTATTTCTCATACTTGGGCCAGAAAGTCCCCAGCCATTGGTCTCTATGGACTGGGCATCCTTTAAGGATGCCTTCATTCCATTTGCTTGTTTTTCTGAATGATGATGCTCCCATCGTTGTCACCAAGGATTTCTTCATGGAGAGAGTGGCACAGTTGAGCTGCCTTCAATGCAAGTTTTTAATTGCAGCCCTTAAATACCTTCTCAGACAAGTGAAGGCTTTTGGGAACAGCATCTTTTCCTGATTCCCTTTGCTCTCTGCCCCTGGGAGATTCGTCATCTTGTGTGGTGTCATCCATCAGCTGAACTGTCTCTCCCACCAGAAGTAAGGAACAAGGTCCTGGAGCCAAACCAATGTGATGGCACTTGGCCACTTACAGTAGTGGGCGATTACTGAGCCCCTGCCAGGAATTCTTGCAGTGGGATCGGGAACGCTCTCGGGTGTTAAATTTGTCCTGTGGTGTGTAACCTCTAAGTAGAGCCCGTCGTGTTTTGTAACAGATCATATGATGCCAGCAATGGCAGCCGCCCGCCCTGCGTTTCAAGGTCAGTGCTGAGCTTGGGGCCGGAGGGGCAGCTCCTGGCTGCAGCTTCTCCTGGCTGCTGGGCCTCTCATCGGACTCTCCTCCCTCCTAGGATAAAGCCTCTCGAGCCTCAGGAACTCAGGCTTGGAGATGGAGGCTGTTTTGCTCCCATCTGGTGAGGCTGCAGACCCCATCTCAGGACCTCCCCTTGCAGGGTGTGCTCCTGGGATGCAAACCCTGCCCGTGTCTCGTGTGCCACTGACACACTGCCTCCACATCTGGAAACCACTGCCTTTAGCCACAACCTGTGCAGGTGCAGCTCTGTCCCCTGAGAGTTTTATAACATCATGCCAAGGACAGGGCCTTCCAGCATACGCGTAGACAATATTCTTTCACTCGCCATGCTTTAAAACGTGTTGCAGCAAGGAATTTATCTTGTATCCCTTAAGCCAAGGGAACTGCTGAGTAGGGAAGGGTCTGCTGGCAGAGGCGAGTTGCTCAGGGTCCTTATCTCAATGGATAACCAGTGATGCTGCTGCCTGCTCTGTCCCTTGGCTTTCAACATCCCACAGGAAAGCATGGCCATTCCCAAGGGAAGAGGCTCCCATGGTCTCTGTCAATAAATAAATGTTTTAGGCCCATCACTTTATCAAGCAATTAGAAGGGACTGTTTGGACAGATCGTTAAATAAGAATTAAATGTTTAAAATATTAATGGGCAATTGGCCCTCACCAGTTCTCTTGTTACATGAACGTTTCATTTATAATTTGGACCCAAGTTGGGATGTGCTGAGAGATGCTCAGGCTGCAGCCTGCACACGGGGGTTAACGTGGTGCTATCTCCTGCCAGAAAATAATAAAAGCCAGGGACTGTCTAGGGATTGTGCATGAAGGATTAGGAAGAGGATATGCCTGGGCCTGTCTGCAGCTGGTTGAAGTCTAGTGCAGAGGGGCGAGCCTGGAAATCATTGCTTTCTGATGGCTGAGAGGGGGCCAGCGTGGAAAGGGAGCTTGTCTCCTAAAACCTGGGGAGCTCTGCAGCCGGCTGATGTTTTTAGTGGGAGGCAGCAAGTGGATCCTCTTTCCCTGAGAGTTATCTGTGCTGGTCAGGAAGGAGGAAGCACCATGGGGTGGATGCTTCTGCCTCCACTTTCCAGGTGCTGCAGTTGTTCAGCATAAGTGGAGGATGCTGTGCTCTAGGGATTGGGATTTTTGGTGAGTGGGGAATGCTTAGCTCCAGGGACTGGGTTTTCAGTGTGAGCAGAGGATGCTGAATGCCAGGGACCAGGGTTTTCCACCTTTCTACAGGATGCCTCATCAGATCCACAGATTGTGCTGGGAGCCTGGCTTCATCCTCATTATCTGTGGCTTTTAGGTTTTTAAAGCCGTAAGTCCAAGAGTCAGGGGATTCAGTGAAGTCCTCCCCTGTCTTCACTGCCAGACAGCCTTTCTGGCTCTAAGGAAAGCTGGAAGATGCTCAGGTCTTGTGTTTGTTTGACTTTTTGATGCTGGCCATGCTGTTTCCTGAAATAGTCACCTGAAGCTGGCTCAGGAAGTTGGAGTCACAGCTTTTGAGGTTAGTGGGTGCGTGAAGATTTCCCAGCATCAGGTGTTCAGCGTTACAATTTACCTTGCAACCACCACACTTGTGGAAGGGGCCTGTGGAGACGGAGGCATCGGAATTCCCCAAGGCAAGCCAGGGCTTTATGGCCCTCACCCAAGACAAGCACGTTGCTTTTGTGGCAACTATTAATTGCTTCCTGAATTTAAAAAGCGTAAGCAAACTCACTTGCTGGGGAACGAGTTACCTGGCACGTAAATGCTTTGCCATTAATGCGTGGCTGACCCTGATGATGATGTGAGGACCAGAAGAGCTTTCAAAGAATTTACCAGAAACCATTTCAGGGGAGGCTGTGTGTTGTAAATCCTGAAGTAATGGGATGGAGGGAATTAGGTTAGGTCATAGTTTGCAGAAACTGGGCACGATTCCCCCTCGAGGATCTTGAGATCATCAGAACAGGGTGGTGGGGGGAGGCCCCTGCGCGTCCTTGCCTCGGCGACCGAGGAGGGAGTTTACAACCTGGAAAATGAGATTATCGGAGGGTTTGTTTTACACGTGACACTAGGGAGCAAACAGGGTCCTCTTACATCCAAAGGTGCATTGTAAAGCCGCAGGGGCTCCTGGAAGAGCAGCCCAGGAGGGGGCTGTTTTGTCCTAGGTCGAGGATGCCTGTTGCATCCAGCACCTACTGCAGCAGCACTGCAGCACCTTGCAGCCTTTTGTGTGGGTGTCTTCACTGGTCCTGTGAGCTCTGTGAGCTCACCCCAGCTCAGGGAGACATTTCAGGAGGACATTTAGCTGCTAGAGCAAGGGAGATGGTGTCTACCTCGCTGTCACAGTCTGCCCTGGTGTATAATCTGTCTCTCTGCTCCTGCTGTGAGCTGTTCTAAAGCTGTTTGCAGGTTTCTGGGGGGCCCCACCCCCTCCTTGCCAACTCCTCAGCCCACAGATGGGGCTGCTGAACTATTTCACAGGGAGATGCTGGCACGTGGGGCTGTTTGCTGCCTCCCCCCTCCAGCAACACCTTTCATTTGCTTGCTACCTCCGCTGGTTTGCTCTTCCTCAGCTCCCCCACACCAGAGAGGTGGGGCTGGGCCAGCTTCGGGGATGCCGATGGCTTTTTTTCGCTCAGCAAACAGCGTTAAACCCCTCTCATTTGAAAGGGCAGGTGTGGGAAAGAAGCTGTTTCGCCTGCAGCAAAAAAGTATTTCCCAAATCCAATATCTATGCAATGAGGGGCACTGTGGTGGGAATTACACATCCTTCCATGGGGCAGTGCTTGCAGGGAAAGCAGTCAGAGGCCAGGCTGCCTTGAGTCATAATAATAGTCTTGCTGGCTGCCTGGGGCAAGGCACTGGGGCTTGAAAGATCAAATCTAGTGGCTGATATTCGTCTGCCTGTTAATGTTGGCGTAGCAGATCACATCCTGCTTGTCCGTCTGTTGTGGAATTGTCTGGCACAAGCATAGGTTGATGATGTTTTCAGGATGCCAGTGCTTGACACTGGGGAAGGTGTAAGTCTAAATTAGCACTGGGGTGTGTGTTTTTGTGTCTCCAGATTTCGCTCTCTCCAGCAGAAGGACAGAGTTCAAAGAGGCTCTGGCTTTCCTGGAATAGGAAATGGCAGGATCCACCCCAAAGCCTTTTCTCCTCTTACCCAGAAGGGTCCCACCCCAGCTGGGAAGCCCTGTATCTAGCTGGGTGTGGAAATGTGGGTGGAAAGGTCTATGTGAGGACTGTGCTTCGCTCCTACCCCTCTGGTGCTGGTCTTTCCTCTTGAACATGTGTGAGGTTGTGTTTGGTCTGGATCTGAGCTTGGGGTTTGTCTTTATTCTCCATTAGAAAGGGGGAAAAGAAATTCAGGAGGCCCCAGTGAGATGGGCCTGGAGCAGGGTGGCTCTCCCTCCACTGAGCAGGCACTGGTGTCCAATTTTCTGTCTCACTTTGTTAAATGGACCTGCAAACCCGTTGCAAAGCCAAGATTGCAGAGGCGAGCACCCACGGCCAGATTGCAGGGTCTTCCTTAACCCAGCTCTGCTGGGCTTCTCCCCACAGTTTTCATGGGAGGTCTCAGCTTCACCTCTTCACCAGTGAGAAGCTCCCCAGAGTGGCATGGCTGGCCCTGGGGGATGGGGTTTTCTTTTGGAGATGAGTTTTGATCAGGCCTATAGATGCCTTCTGGGAGATGTAGTTAGATGTGGGAAGTACCTTGTGGTGGCCACAAGGCTGTTTTGGAATGAGTCCCCTGCTTTCTTCCTCTCAGGAGGTGGCTTGGAGGAACCTTTCCATGCTGGTGACATGCAGGTCACTCTTTGCACTCCCCACCTCAGAAGGTGTTCAGCAGGTGACATCCTTCGGCTTCAGTTGTAACACGCTGTGGAAATAAGCAGGGAGAATCCCTTGGCAGTTGGTTCCCTAGCCAAGGGCTCCAAGTTGCTTTGATTTGGACTCTGCTCAGATGGTTCTCCCCCTGGTACATACCTTCCCCACAGGCTTTCACAGCGGACTTGGGCTGGCTTTGGCTTTCTGCCTGTGCACACACGGCCTTATGGCCGAGGTGATGTTACCGCTGTGTTTCAGCTTTGTGTGAGTCCTTTCCCACCTCTGCATCCCACAGAGGACTTTCAGAGACAGAGGAGCCACCTGAGGAAGGGAGATGCTGCAGAAATGAAGGCGTGGTGGCCTGGTGTGCCACGTCCCCTACTATGTCCAACTACTCACTGGGTCACATCCATGTCTGGCTTCGGGGGCCACCACTCCCAGAGGCAGAGAATGGCTGGTGTAGATTGTTTTCTGGGAAACAGGGACAGAGAAATACAACATCCATGTTTGCAAGCCCCTGGGGACATCTCTGGAAGAGGTGGTGTGGAGGTGCTTGGGATGCAGGTTGCCGAGGGGCTGGGGTGAACTTTGGAGGCGTGGGGTCCCTTTTGCACCAGTGCTGCTGGGAGAGGCTGTTTTTATCTGGTGTTTTGCACCCCTTGGCTCAGCAGCGGAAGGTGAAGGGTTCCCCTGCCTGCCCTGGCTGTCGGCAGGGCTGTGCAGGCAGGACATGGGAAGGGAAGGAGGAGAGGAGAACGCCCCAGCCGCGGGCCCTGGCCATTTCTGGACGAGTAGGTCATCTGGGTGTGGGAGGGGAGCTGGTGTCCAAGCCAGCCCGGAGAGGCTGAGATTGGGTGTATGTGTGATTTGGGGGAAAGTGAGAAGGGATTTCTTAGGCGAGAGGAATGCAAGTTTCCTCCTTCACATATGTCTCCTGTTCTTCCAGTTTGCAACAAAAGTCATCAAATTGCCCAAGACCTGGCAGCAAGGACAGCCCAAGAACAGCCCACAAATCACGGGAAAGCATCTCCCCTCCTCCCTGCCTGCCTCCAGATCCTTGAGCATCAGGAACCACTTCAATCCCCCTTTGGACAATAAAGCTCCTGCCCCTTCCCATTGTGGGTCAGCTGCACAGCCCAGAGCTTGTGCTTGCTGTAGGACTGGTTCTGGTGGGTTAGAATTCTGGGTTTCCCTTGAATTGGTTCTATTTTTAAACCCTTCAAATGGTCCAGACAAGGGCTTGAGCTCTGAGACATCAGAGGTGACCGCAGACCTCCATTTGGAGGAGACACTGTGACATGGCTGGTGTGACTTTGCTTGTCCCCAGGTGGTGGGGACAAGTGGCAGTGACTCAGGTCCTGTTTGGTCTTTGTGGATTATCAGGCGCTGGGAGAAAAGACAGGGAATCCCAGGGATGGCCAGCTGGGGAGCACCAGGGTTTGGGGGTGTAGGACTCTAGCTGAGAGGCGAAGGAGCAGCTGTGTGTCAGGGTGAAGGGTGTTTTAATGAGCCCAGCCCTTTCCCTGCAATCCTGTCAGCTGCTGTTTTTTATTTGGCAGAAGGAGCTGTTGGTGCAGCAGAGCTGCAGAGATGAGGCGAGCCTGTCTGAGCTCTCCTCTTCACCCTGTGCGTCTCAGGGATGGGCAAAGTCCTTCCTGCCGTTGGAATGGCGAGGTTAGGATCACCGCTGAAGGGGTGCTTCGTGCCATTTTGTCCGTCTCATTTGGGGCTCCCAGAGCAACGTGAGAGTGGCTGCAGCCCCACCATCCTCCCCTCCATGATCGCTTGTGTCCGGCCTGGTTTTGCAGCCACCTGGCTTGCACCAAGAGGCACAGGTCCATGAGGATCTCTGTAAGAAAGGCATTTGGCTTACCCCATTTTGGTCATTTAGTTTTAGTATTTTCATACAAGAAAACAATTCTATCCATTTTACTATTAAGTGTAGACTAGCAGTGATACCAGGACTGGGACCACCGAGGTGTTCCACCTTCAGGGTCCACCCCTCATCCCGTGGCCCATAAAACAATGATGGGGCAGTTTTCACCAAGTGGTCTGGGGGCTCATGTGATGGAGGAGACACAGAGGGCTTCAGCATGGCCAGAGGGGCAACTCTGCCAGCTTTTGCCTTCCTGGATGGGGTAGATCCCCCTGGAAGCCAGGCACAGAGCCACAGCTCAGAGGGGAAATGTTCATGCAGTGGGGCTTCCCAAGCTCAGACAGGGGGAAACAGCTTCAGATGAAGTCAAGTTGCATGTAGTTGTTCTGCTTGGGATACTTTTTTCCCTACACAGCGCTAGTCCACCCCGGCAGGATGCCCTGTTGACCACCAGCATGTGGTGCTGGTCCTTCTTCCACTCCCGTGGTGAAGTCTCACAGACTGCCCTGCTCACTGAGCTGCTCGTGGGCAAGTCCTGGGACATGGCTTGCAGGGGAGCTGGTGGGCTGCCTCCTTCCTGGGCCTGACACACCGCTCCCACACCAAGCTGCTTTCCGCTTCCCTGCTCCCGCCTTCCTCCTCCCGCCGCAGCATCTGCTCCGGATGTTTTTCCCCTGAACAGCAGAAGCTGCATTTTTCCAAGCTGAATTTCCTTTGTTTTTTTTTTTCAGTCTCTCCAGGGTCCTCTTCAAATTGTTTTGCTCCGTTCCATCCTCTCCAGTTTATTATCTCCTACTAATGTTATTAACATGCTAATTAGTCCCTAATTGCAATTGCCAATGAAGATGTCAGACAGGGCTGATACTAAACCTGCTCCTTCACAATACTAACCCTGATCCTTCGTGTTGTTCTTTTCCTCTGAATTCTGCAGATTACTCTGTACCTCTCTCATCATCATCTTGATTGTGTTCCACAGATGGATGCTCACGTGTGTGGGGGTGGGATTGCTCCCTTAGGAAAAACTTGCTGAGATGCAGCATAGGGTGCTTTATAAACCCCTAGGGCCAGGGTGTAGCTCTGAGAGACGTTTTCTAGCTGGTCCCAAGGTTTTGTCTCAAAGATTAAGTCATGCCTGGCTTTCCATGGCAACCCCCTTGGGAGGCAAAAAGAAGAGGGCTTTGGAAAGTTAAAGAGTGGCATTTGCCATCCCGCCTATACACTCAACGCTCTGGCTGCTTGGGCACTGTGCAAAGGTCTTCCATGACTATAAATAGGCAGAGAGGTAGGCAAAGAGATGGTGAGATGGGATGAGGACAGGCAGTGAGCCAGCCTGGGCCGGCATCTGGAGCTCTCATCGCCTTCGTGCGCAGAAGAGGTGCGGTTTGTTCCGGCCACGCTGCTCTCATCAGGCAAGGTTTGCCCCCGCAGAGCCTATTTTTGAACACAGCCCCCCTTCCCCCCCAGTTACCTCTTGGAGGTGCTGCAGAGAGCCAGGGCTGCCTTATGGCGAGATGTCCCAGCGCTGCTGTGGGACATCGAGCCACGTGCTCTGAATAGCTGCGTGCAGACGTGGCCTATGGAGATGAAATGTGGCTCTTGACCGATTGCGAATAAATCAGGGTCAGGAGCTTGAATGCTGGCCAAGAAACCCAAAGGGATAAAATATAGCCTCTCTACAGACTGTTAGCAAACAGCACGTGGGCTGAGATCTGCTAGATAAATTTATGCGCTGTGAATTGTTCACCCAGCTGTGGTGGAGGGATGGATGGACCCACGGAGAACTAATAACCATATGTGGTGGACATGCCTTCAGTGCTGACCTTTAGAGGGTCCATCAAGACTGGGAGGTGGCACAGTGACATCTTCTTAGGGATGTCACTGGGAGGGAATGGGTGCATGTGTTGCTTGGTGCGAGGGAGGGGGATTCAGGCTACCTCTGCTCTGCGCGTCCCGGAGACAGGCTGGCAAAACAAATAACTGCTCCTGACCTTGGTTTTCCCATCATGTCATTTGACATGGATTGAGGATAAATACCAGGCTCTTTGCCTTTGCTTGGTTGTTTCCAAGATCGTGGGACTTGCTGTCCTGAGAGCTCCTGTTCCTGCTGCAGCCCAGGGAGATTTAAAATGGGAGGAGGTAAAGGGAAAAAGTAAAAAGGTGGGATTCTCACCCAATTCCAGGCTGTGGGCACAAGACCTCCAGCACCCACTGTCACCCATTTTAGGTGAAACACTGGGAGCTGGCAGCACTGCCCTGGCCATGGGGGCTGCCTCCTCTTACTCGCCCCAAATTCCTTGTAGCCACAAAGGGGAACATCAGAGTCATGTTGGGATGAAATATCCTGGCGGCGGAACCAGCTCTAGGCAGACCGACTTAATGAGCCTTTGGGCTCTGTTCAACTGCTTTAAACTGGAGAGATGGGCCCGAGCCCAAAACGTGGAGCCAAACAGCCTTGTATTTGTCCAAGCTGCATAGTAGTGTGAGTGGTTCGTGGCTGGTCCCTCCTTTCTTTAACCAGGCATCTGCTTCCCACCCTCAGCCCCGGGACGCTGGATGTGTGCATGCTCTCATCAGAGGGGACTGGCTCATATACTTATGTCAGCATCTTATATATCCACATCTCTGTCTTGGCTGTAACTCAGCTTAAAGGGGCGACCTGACCACCCTGTGGGTACCAGGCCCTGTGCCCTGGGTCTGGCTATGGGAGGATGTTCTTGTCTCATTTACCCCAGCACTGAATTCTGCCAACTGTGAGTCAGAGAAATGTGGGGGGGAGAAACATCCCATGTTTTTGGGGGAAAAGCATTTCTCCCAGGGCCTATCCTGCACTCCTGGGCTGGGCTGGGAAATCTGCCTTTCCTAGGCTGCAGGGGCTATCAAGGGGGCTGCAGACTGTCTCTGCTTTCTGGGATTTGCAGCATTGTTTTGAGGGTGAGAGTTGGAAAAAGAGGCTTTTTTGAGGCTGGGCAGCCTGGGAGTCCTGACCGGGACAGACCAGTGGCTGGCCATGCCCAGCGTCTCTCCTGCACTGTTGCAGCAAGGTAATCCATGTCCTGGCCCCGGCAGGCTGCAGACTGACTGGCTAATCCATGTCCTGCCTCGATGGCTAATCCATCAACCCCCCCTTGCCACCCCCTGCCCCGTGCCTTTGCCTTGGGCTGTGACTTTTGACACAGGCAGGACACATTTAACAGTGTGCTCTGAATGCTTTGCCAGTGGCCATCAGGGGGTTGTGAGCTGTGGGGCTGTGTCACAGCTCCTGCTGGAGTGACACCAGGGCTGGCATTGCCATCCCAGACCCTTGTCCCAGAGACAGCCAGCAGAAGATGAGAGTCACCAGAGGCTGGTGCATGTGAGGGTGAAGGATCCCCACCGTGCCTCGCACCGGCGTGCGATTCAGTCATCTCATTCCTTTGTAAGTTGTTTAGACTGTGTCAGAGCAAAACACAGCAAGTTTTAAACACCGACTGTTTATCCACCAAGGTGTCTTTCCCTTCTCCCCCTGGCAGTTGGGGATTTTGATGAAACCTTTGAAGGAAGCCATAGATAAAACCCAGATTAATGAAATCAGTGTGATGAGGTGTGACATGGTGCTTGATTGAACGTGCCTGTTGCTTTTTGTGAGACAGCTCAGAAAAGACCAGCACTGCATAGGGAAGCCCTAAAGATATGCTTGGGGAAAAACTTTTTTATGTTTTTATTTAAAGGATGTGATTTGGCAAGAAGGTGTCAGCATGGTCTTTTGCTCTGCAGCCAAGCACCCCAGAATGCACTCCTTTATCATTATGATCTAGTCCATCCCTTAAAAAAAGGCATCTGCCAGCTTTTCCATAGAGGAAATGATGTTGGGGCAGGCAGGAGAACTGTGCTCATGCTGCTGCCCAAAGCCACTTGCTTATCTCAGACCAGACAAAAGGGAGAAGAAAAAGAAGGGACTTCCTGACACCTGAGTATTGGGAGGGACATGTCTTTCTTATCCCATCTCTGCCCAAATCATGGAATCATGAGTTGGAAGGGATCCACAAGGATCATCAAAGTCTGACTCCTGGCCCTGCACAGGATGGCCCCAGGAATCACACCATGTGCCTGAGAGTGTTGTCTAAATGCTTGCTGAACTCTGGCAGACTTGTGACACTTCCCTGGGGAGCCTGTTCCAGCCTGACCACCCTCTGAGTGAAAAATCCTTTCCTAATATCCAACCTAAACCTCCCCTGCCAGAGCTCCATGCCATTAATGAATGAGCTGGTGTGTTTAGCGTTGCAGTGAAAGACATGAGGCTTCTGCTGGGAATGGGGGGCTTTGTGGTTTAGCAGATCTAACCTCCTACCTGGATATATTTGTGGTTGCTGTTGGTGCTGTTAGTGGTCTCCCTTGGTTTCAATCATTAGGTTCCAGAGTGAACAGTAGGCACAGGGTAGTTTACACTTGTCTCAGATGTGAGGGGACACCCCAGTTTCAATTTAATACCCTTCAAAGGTGTTGCCTTCTAGCTAAAAGGATTAGCAATGTCATTCTTGCTGTTGTCTTCCAGAGAGTCCCACTGGGGGTTTGCAGAGCCCTATCCTGGCATTGCTGCTCTGTGGACTCCTATCCCACTGGCATATCCAGTAGCTGGGAGAGCCTTCTCCCAGCTGAAGGCATTGAGATATCTTCCACGAGGGGTTCGCAGCTAATTGGTACAATCAATATTTGTTTTGCAAATGCAATTGGAGGGAAAGAGGGATTGAGAGCGCCAGAAATTCAATTGACCTGTAAAAACAGATACGGTGTAAAGGGAATCCTTTCCCTGCCAAGCAAATATTTAGAAAGCAGAAGCAATAAAATGAATAAGCAACAAAGTAATATCCTGCCTCTACGGCCGCCGGAGGCTGCTGGGAAGGGCTGCTGCCCCTGACGCTGTGATAACCCTGAGCAGACAAGTGGCAGGAACCTGTTTCCTAGAGAAAGCGTGTTTGCTTTTGCCCTCTAATCCATCAAAAGCTCATCCTGGTGCCTTGGCAGCACTGGGACCTGTCTCAGGTAGCCTGGCAAGCTGGCACCATCCCCTCACCCCTGCAACCATGACTATGGGATAAACCCAGTGGTGGCACAGGGGACAGGGCTGTCCCTGCACCCTTGTCTCCCCTTGTAGGGGTCTCTGCTCTTTGCTCCAGTGTCCCTGCTCAGCCTTCTCTGGTGCCCTGGCAATGGAACACACGGGGGGAATGCTCTGGGTGCTGTGTGGTGTGAGAGGTGTGTGGGGCAGAGCATCAATAGTTCCTGCCTGGAAGGACATTCCAGCATGTCAGTGCTCAGCCTCAGCATGGCTTAGTGTGAAAATCAAAATAGATAAGGAAAAAAAAAAAAAAAGAAAATGTATGTTTTCAGATCAAAAAGCTCCAGAAAAATGTTTTGGGTAGGAAGTGGTGAGATGGTGTCCAGCCCAGGCTTTGACCAAGCGGGAGCAAAGCACACGAGTCCCTCTTTTCTACATGGCTCAGCATCCCTGGGCTGAGCCCTTCGGTACCCAAGTGACTTGAACCAGAGAGGTTCCCTTGGGCTCATGGCTGAATTTAAAAAAAACTCTGTGGAAAGCTAAGATTTTTCAGAAAAAAATCTTAAATGTATGTATATATACTTGTGAGTGTGTATATATATGTATGTATTTGTATAAAATAGAGCAAGCAGAGTGAAGGGAAATGATTTTATGGAAAACTCTTAACCAGCTCGAGTGCTGAGCACCTTTAGGCTACTTTGGAGCCTTCTGAGCATCTTCTCCCCATGGAGGATATTAACCCCTCAGATTATGTCGGAATCTGAGAGTGCTGCTCATTTACTGCAACAGAGCCTTTTTTGGGGGGCATTCATGGCTACTGAAGTCACATTAAAACACAATCGCTACACAGAAATCCAAGCGAGGTTTGAATTTGCACTGGTGTATTACTGAATTTTTCAAGAGCATGTTGGCTAAAAATGTAAACTTCCCTCTCAAACGTCCTCAGACTGAGGAGGAAAAAGCTCTAGAGGAGCGAGCAAATTTCGAACACTTAATAACCAAAATTTCCTGAGGCTCTATTCCTGTTTATTGTAAGACTGAGCCCATCGGGGCTTATTGAACCCCACGGATGCTCAATACCTCTGGGAAGCTGATGCTCAGGCCCACAGAAGGCAGAGCAGCTCTGGTTCTCCACACACGAGATGTCATTTGGGAGCAGGTCACTTGCAGGGATCACAGTTGATGACCTGCTGCCCATGACCAGGCTGGCTCTGCTGCCATGTCCCCAGACCACTGATGGCATGAGAAACCCCCCTGTGTGCCGTCATCTGTTACCTCATCCCTGTCTCAGGTGCCACAAGGTTGGAAAATACACCCCAGGCATTTGTTTCTCCCAAAACCCCATCCCGAGAGCGCACGCTAGAAGAGCGCAGCAACGTGAGCTCAGTGGAGCAGGGGGGAAAAAAAGATGGCTTAAATTTAATGTCTTTTTAGATGAATATTTCCATTCATTCCAGAGCATATTCCTCTGGCATTTCCAGTGCGCTTGTTTAGCCGAGTAGTTAACAAACTTCATGGAAACACATGTTATAGTGCTCTCTAGTGCACAGAGCTATGTATGAAGGATGCCTCTTCTGAGATATCTCGATGTGCAGCGCAGCTTTTGCTCCGGAGCAGCCTGTTAACCACAACAGCTGCTTCCCATTGTGGAAATGCTATTGAAAGAAAAAAAAAACCTCAACCCCATCCCAACAACCTGACAACACACGCAGATGATATTTATGCAAAACCCTGCTTGAGGGTGAGCTGGAGCGCAGGGAAATAAAAGATAAGGCAAGAAATAACCCAGCCGGGAGAACGATATCTCCCTGCCGGCAGCGCCCGGTGTGCTCCCGCGGATCTCTGTTTGCCGAGCTGGTCTGAAGCAGCTGGTCTCTGTGTCCAACTTAGTTTACTCTGTTTAGCTTTTATACAGCCGAGCGATTTTTATAGCCGCTGGAGCGCCGGGAAGCTCGACAGGATATTGGCCACCTCCTAATGAGAATTCGCCGCGTTGGCACATCGGCACGAACACCCTGTGAATTTTAAATGCCTGGGAAACGGCAGCTCCTGCAGCCCCATCCCCGAGAGCTCGGAGAGTCCTTGGGGGGGAACACGGGTTTTCTGTTTAATAAAGGAAAACACAAGCCTTGATTGTAGCCTAGGAGACTTGAGAGCAGCTGGGAGCCCCAGTGCCGGTGGCACTGCTGGACGCAATGCACGTCCACCCGCACTGCCCTTGATGGTGATGCTCTGGGAAATCCCCCCAAAGGGCAGAGGAGCCCATGCTACCCCAAGCAGTAGGGATAGGGGGGGTCCTAAGGGTGAGGTTGGACTTGTGGGACCAGCTGGAATTGAACTCAGTCCCCTGGATTTGCCTGCTCCCTCTTTGAACCTGTTGGTACAAGGTGGAGGTGAATTTATGGCATCGTGGGGGAGTAGGGGCTGGAAGGGACTGGAAGTCCCCAGTCCTTCCTCTGCATGTAGTAGGGCTGACTTGGATACTGGATCAGGTTGCTCAGGGCTGGGACCAGTCAAGTGCCAGCTGTGCCCGAGGAAGGAGATTTTTCTGAATATCTTTCCCTTTCCCTTCCTCTTTCCCTTTTCTTTTGTAATCCTCTTTTTGAAAATAAGAACGGAAAATAGAAAGGTTTAATTTTGTTTTGTGTCCGTACTAGTTTTCCATTACAGGAGGTTTAAAAAAATATCGGAAAAAAATATAATGACTTGCAAGAGAAGGTACCTTAAGCTGGAGCAGAATGAAAATAGCTGCTCCCCTCATGGTGGTGGGAAACGTCAAAAAAACAGTTTGTGTGTAAAATCCCCAAGGGGGTAGGAAAATCAACCCTCAGGAGGTTTTAGCCAGGACATATATTTCTTAGAAAACCAAAAAAATTAGTTTTCGAGATCATCACATTTTTATCTGCAAAATGAATGACATGAACAGCATTTCCTTCTCTCCTAGTTTTTCCTGCCCCGCTTACAAAGCTGGCCAAATCGGGGTGGTGGCGGCAGCAATGGCACATCCTCTTGCTCCTGGTGATTTTGCTTTTCCATCATTTGCCTCTCCATTAATCTCAGTACAAACAAAGGCTCTGAAGAGACAAGCTGAAAAGCTCCTGGGGGTACGTTTAAATCAGTCCTTTCTAATAATGTCTGTCGACCTCTCTCTGGAAGCACTGCTCCCCAAGGAAAGGACACGGAGCTGCGGCAGCGTGCTGAAATATGGTGGGGTGTAATTAATTCTGACCTCTGGCTCCCGCTCACTCACTCTCAATATTAAATTTGACTAGTGATATTGTGGTTTTTCAATTATCCTTGTTTTCTTGGGGGCACAGGGGGGGCTGAGGGGGGTCGCTGCTCAAAATTCAGCTTGGTGGGAGATGCATCGCTTGGATGCAGAACTGCTGTGCTGGGAGCTGAATGGGATCGATCCTTGGGTTGCCTTCATTGGGAGGGCATTTGGGCTTGGGTATGGTGATATGTGTGCCTCTCCCCCTCCTACCCATGCGCCTCTTGCCTCCAAAACCAGGTGCTCGATTGTTGTTGGGATAGGGCCAGCTCCCTGCCTGATGCTACACACTGTTATTGGGGGGGCCACAGAAGGAAGCAGCCATTAGGGAAACAGGGAGGAATATCAGCACTTTGGTCTTGTTCTTCTGGTCTTGCCCAGGAGATCACTTTCTGGCCACTCCTGTAACCAGCAGAGGATTTTTATCGGGCTTTTGGAGGGGGCACAGAGCCATCAGCTGCTATAGGACGTTGTTGGTGAAAGTCTTACAAGTATGTCCTTGATCAGAAATAGAGCAGCCTTAGAAGCTGTGTACTTGCTTAACCTTTTACTTCAATGTGGAGAAGGCTTGAGGGTTGCTGGTGTATTTTGGCAGCGGCAGTTTGCTGGGAAGGCTTTGTTTGTCTGTTTACTTAACCCTACCATTCTAGCAGTGCCCCTGTGTGTCACAGCATGGTCTCTGGAGGGTCCGGGAGGTGTTAAGTGACCACTTTTGGATCTTGTTCAGGAGGCAGGGATGCAGGTGCCCTTTCCTGGGAAAACTTGCATGGTTCATGTGTAGCAGAAGGAGAGTTAAAACCCCCCTCTCCTCTGATGCCCTCCTTTCCTCTCTGCTACCACCTCCCCAGTGTGTCCCTCATCACCAGTGTCCTCTGCCATGGCACCAGGCTCCAGAGGGGGCTGCTTAGGTACTTCCATCAGGGCTGCAGCTTGTTTAGGGACGCTCCCGCAGAATACCCATGCATGGACCTCCCCAGTTTAACCCCTTCAAAGCTCCAGGGGTCCCTGGACGAGGCTGTCCCCCTCCTCCACACCTCATCCATCCCTGACATGACCTCTGCCTTCGAAAGTAAGCTGTGCTTGTTGGCATCCTCTGCCATGATGGGCTCTCCAAGGAGGCGTGCAGGGCTGGGGTACATGGCAGAATAGGATGCTGGATGGGATAGAACCACTGGGTTTGGACCGCAAGAGAGCTGGGTTAGGTGAAGAAAGGTGAAAAGCAGGACTCTCAGGCTTCACCTCCCTGCCTTGCTTTCCCAGCCTCTCAGAGTAGGCAGCCACCAGCGAGCTGCTCAGGGGTGAATTTGCAAGAGGCCAAGACTTGGCTTTTTGGACTCCCTGTTCCCAGTTGTCAGCAGTGGCTCCCTGGACCCCGGGGAGAACTTGCACCGTGGGGCCGGGGAGGCGAGCTCACATCAGCCCCCTGGGTGAAATAAGCCCGTTTCAGCCCGGTTGCCATGTCCCCTCAAAGTGTCGGAAGACGCATTCAGGCAGCAGGAATGAGAAGGGCTTGAGCCGGGGGGAGGGAGGAGAAGGGAAATTAAAGGGGAAAAAAAAAAAAGGAAAACGCCACTTGCTGCAAAGTGAGTGAATTCTCCAATAAACCCGAATCTGCTGAGAATACATTTTACAAACATGCAGCAAAGTTGGCCGCTTTTGTTTGGGCGTTTGTTAAGCATTAACTAAAGAATGCCATGGTCCAGCCTGCTCGGTGTGAAACCTAATTCTCCCCCTTTCTGGAGCCATGGCATGGAGTGCTCAATTTTTTTCTCTCTGTAGGACTGCAGCCTTCTGGTACTCCAGCCAAAAAACACTCATATTTTAGCGAGCTTAGCCCCGGCCCCGTTGCCAGGCAGTAAAGCGAACACTTGTCCGCCTCGGGGTGGGGGGGAGGGAACCAGGAGACGGGAAAGGGTCAGGAGAAGAGCCCCGGGGAAAACATCCCTCCTCTGTCCCACTGGAGAGTTCTTCGAGGGCTTCGGGTGCACAGCGAGGGAAGCAGGGGCAGCTGTAGGTGATTTCCTTTCTCGGCTTGGGAGCCCAGATCCCTGGAGGTCCCCGGGATCACTGGTGCTGAGTTGCCTTGTGAATCCCCAGGACGTGCCAGCCTGCTCTCCACAGCACTGAGATGGACCCAGCCCTTTCCAGGTTGCTCCCGTGGCCTCAGCACCCCTCCTGCCAGGGCCAAGGGTCCACGTGGTCCCCCGTGGGCAGCTGGGGGATGCCCTCACTGGCACCACACATGGGGTGCATCCATCCCCCTTCCTGCTTGGCCACGGTCCATTCCCTGTGCCTCATACTTTTGCCCCACAGGGGCCAGAGCAGGGACAGGGTGATGTGAGCCCAGCAGCAGCAGGACAGCTTCCCTTTCCCAGGCCATGGGTGCGGGGTTGACAGTGACTGGCATTTTTCCACTGCCAGCCTATTGAAAACTCGGTGCTGCTGTCCCCCCTTCCAACAAGTGACAGTGAGTGAGATGACAACCAAGTGCCAAGACAACTCAATCTGGTGTCTTCACTCCCCGTGGAGCCCTGAAGTTCAGGGTTTGCTCAGGCTCCTCCTGGGCCACAGTGAGAGCATGAGATGAGTTGGTCAGGTCTCTGCACAGAAGTATTGGAAAACCCAGCATCCCTGTCAGTCCCGGCAGGGAGGTGAGCAGGGCAGCTGCTTTGTAGGGACCGGTGCCAACAGTGCCCGTTCCAGCGGGAGCCTGTGGGGTCACACAGGGGCTGCCCCTATGCCTCTAATCACATCCCCAGGCAGGCTGGTGCAGGCAGCAGGGAGAGCATCCCTCCTGTCAGCAGAGCTGCCTCACCTTACCCGCTGCCTGAGCCAACCCTCGGCGCAGCGATTGAGGTTTGTCCATCAGTATTTAATATCGGCGTCCCTGACCCGCCGGCCCCTCCCCGGGGAGGCTCCGCGGGGCTGTGTTTGTATGCGGCTCACGCAGACAGACAGCAGCCGGGAAGCGCCCGTCAATCACAGCCCCTTTCAGCCTGTCACCTCAAAATAAAGGGAGAAAGAGGGGGTGGTGGCTCCGATGGGAAACCGGGGCTGCCCGCACCGCACCCGCTCCACCGGCACGTTGGGAAGGGACGTGGGATGCACCACCCCAGGGGTGCCTTCGGCCACACCTCGACATTTCTAGGTTTCAGTGATGCTGTGTGGATGAAAGACCCCAAAGGAGAGGACTGAGGTGCTGTCTTGAGGAAGAGGAATGGTGTGGAGAAGTGGGACTGCACCTTGGGGAAGGGGGGATATCTGTGACACCATCAGAAATGTTGCACTTTTGGAAATGCCCAAATATTTTGCTTCAAGGTTTTCTTGAAAGCCACCACCAGCACCTCGCTGTTTCGAAACAGCAGATTTTCATTTCAAAAGGGACCTAAACGTCAGGGGGAAAAAGAAAAAAGGCAGATTAATCAATACAGGAACAGGAACATTTTTAAGATCAGACACAAAAGGCCGCGTGTTGCGATAGAAATTGCTCACATCACCATTTTTTCATTCCAATTCGCCCTGAGTGGGGTTTTTTTCATTTACAAACATTTGCTGTCATCGCTTCAATGAGGCATTTTCTGAGCTGCTGGCGACAGGCTGGGACTCCACTGAGCATCCCAGTGCTGAGCAGGTCTCCCTGCCTGGTGTCCTGGCCTGTGCCTGCCAGCTTCCCACCTGGCTAAACTAACCCACTGCTGCCAGCCAGGCATGATTTAGCTTTGGAACCCCAGCCTAGGGAGGGAAAAAAACCCTCTACTGAGAACTAAAGCTGGCAGCACCCCGAGGATGGCAGAAGTGAAGGTGCTCCCGTTGCAATTCAGAGGGTAGTAATTTGCCCTTGGTTTAGAGTTGAAGTCCCTGGGCACAGCCTGTCCTCTTTCTCTTCTGCGCAGCCTCCTGTAGGGAAATGTAATCTCAAAGTCCCTTCCACAGATGTAGTGAGGCACAAAGAGAGGGGAGAAGAGATGACATTTGCTCTGTGGCCTGCTTGCAGCAGGAGGGAGCTGGGTACAGAGCTGAAGATCCCAGAGTTGAAGGAAAACCTCTGGATCCAGGCTGGTATGCCTTGCTCAGGCTAAAATGTTAAATTAATTGCTAGATGTGGTGCTGGAAGAAAATTTTCCTTCAGCCCCATCTCAGGTTGACCAAGAGTGTTTCAGCTGGGTTATGCATGCAGGGGTTATCCATGCTGGAGTTATCCTGTATGGGGTTGTTACTGAATGGAAGTATCTACGCATTTGTAGGGTTTTCCATTTGTGGGGTTATCTGTGGAGGGGGTTATCCATGCGTGCTGTTGTTTCCCAGTCCCTGCAGAGTAGCTGGTACTGTCCAGGGCTCGGGAGACCTGGGACACCAGTGAGGCCCTGTGCTCCCTCTCCATTACTACCCATGGTAGGCTGTGCTTTTTCTGCCTGTGACATTTTAGCACCTAAGGTCTCCGTTTATTGTGTGTTTCGCCTAAGCTCTCTGTTTATTGTGTGTTTATAAGGAGCTCTTTATGGTTTCCTATTGTGGAAGAGGTTTTATGGGGATTTCTCTGCATCTCACATTGCCCAGGGATGGGGAAGTCCTGCGGTGAAAGATGCCTGGTCTGACTGGCACCCCTCAGAGAGAGCTGTTGGGGACTCAGCAGTTGGGAAATAAATGGCTTTATGCATTTAATATCAGGCAGCCATTTAGCTAAAACTCACACCTTCCTGCTTTGCAACATGCTTTGGACTTGGAAACATCCATCACTGGGCTGGTGCTGCTGTGCCTGACTGGCAAAGGTTTGTGGCTCTCTAATAACTGCCTTGGAAACAAATTTTGGGCACATTCATTTATGAAGATTAGATAGCAGTAATGTAGTATCTTATCAATATTTTATTGCTGGGAACTGTTAGTAATCCCAACAGGTAGGGCTTAAACATCATTTAAATAAGATGAGAATGTGTTACCAGACGAATACAAATTGCCTTCACTTTGACATAAAAGAGACATAATTAAAGATGAAGTGACTGCAGAAATATTAACACAAGCCAGTGTTTCTTGGAGCCGGAACAAGAAAAAAATGACCCTTTGGAAGGGATGCTTTCAAGGGAATATACATCCCTCTCCTCCCAGGGCAGTCATAGGGATGTTGGAAATACATACATCTAAGAGACAGGCAGTTGTATGTGAACCTTGGCAATTAAAGCTGAATGTAGAAAAATAAAAGCTACTAATGGCAATATCTGGAATTATAAACCCCCTAATCTCCACCTTTTCTTTGATGATTTCCACTTTCTGTGGTGACAGTAGTGTTTTATAAAAGCTTTATAATACCCCTTTCCCACTTCTTTGGGCATGCTACAATCTGTTGAGTGTGCCCAGGATTTGGTTGGCACGGGGAGAATGATGCACCACGTATCCCCATGCTTGCCAACACTGTTTGGGGGAGACCTGGGAGGGAACAGGCATAGCCCATGTGCTGGCAGGAAGTGTCCATGGGAGAACCCGGATGTGGGAAGGAGAAAACAATGATAAACGGGGTACATTTGCAGGCCCCATTCCTAACCCTTGACACCCAGCCCTAAAAGCTGTTGGGCACTGCTGGTGGGTGTCAGCGTGCCCTGGTGCCTTCAGCATCTCTGGTGTTACGGGTGCCTTCACCTCTGGGACACAAAGACTTGCATGTGCCTTGCTCTGCTTCCATCTCCCTGTTTTTTTCATCACCAAAACTTCTTTAAATGATCCCCATTTTCTGATGGTTTTCCTGCAAGGGTTTTGCATGTTCTTGTAGGAATGGGGCTGCTCCGGCACGTTTCCTATGTGTTTTTTGTATCAGCCAAAGAAAGAGGAAGGATTGAAAGCTCACTGGTGGCTGCAGGACTGCCCATCCCCTCCCTAGCCAGCCCCGGCCCCTCCACATCTCCCCCAGGGGTGACACAGGAGATGGGGACCACGGAAGTGGGAGCTATCTGGGACTGGTGGAAGACTGGATGCAGCGCTCCCTGTGTGGGTCCCTGGGGCATCCCCAGGCTGGGACTCGGGCAATGCTCGGAGATAACCTCTGCAGGATGTGTGCTGACTTTTGACTTCTCTTTCTGGGCCAAAGTTGTCAAGACAGGGGACTAATAATATCCAGTTCCCACAGATATTTTGAACAAGACTGGGTAAACAGTGATTTTTTATTCTATGGGGTCCAAGCCAAGAACTCAGGCATCTGGAGGTGGCAAAGAGGTTCTGATTTGATACCTTCTCTATTGGGTAAAACATCCCATTCACTTAAAATATCCAGCCCAGGGTTAATTCCAGGTGCCTCCAGGTCCTCTCTGTCCAACACTGGTCCTGCCACCTCCATTTTTCTTGCCTCAGTTTCCCCAACTGTAAATCGTTGATCATTCTCAGTAAGGACATTTAAAGCTGAAGAAAGAAAAGCTCTGTTTCAATCTAAAGTGTTACTGCTGTTATTATTATTGGCTTTTAAGTCTAAAGCCAGTGTGTTGAAACCTGGGAACAGTTTAATTAGGGATGCCTCAAATGCTGTCACATCAATGTCAAGGAACAAGCTGAGCTTTTTCTTTTCCTTTTGACAGATCAAGTCTTCAGTCTGTCACTGGCCTTAACCCCAAACTTGCTGCCATGGAGATTTTTATGATATATTAGACATTCCTGATGTGTTTGCAAGTGGGAAGGGGGCTGTTCCAGTGACCCAGGCCAGAGGGATGGGGTAGTTTGTGGGTGACTGACAGTGCAGATGCTTCCTGTAGGTGCTTTGGAGAGGCACAAATGAGCTCACTGGCCCCATTGTCATCTCCAGCATCTCCTTAGGTCTAGGCATGACCTGGAGGCAAGTGGACATGTAGAGCTGGCTTGATAAGACTCATGTGGATGTGTTGTGTCCTGTGTCTTCTCATGGTGGTAGCTGGGGGAGCTACCACCTGTTGGGCTGTTGGGTTTGGCACCTGTTTGGTTTTTATCTTGAGCATCTGGATGTTGGGGTTGTCATCATTTGACTGCATTCATGGTAAGCATCTGGTAACAGGTCAACCAAAACTGCTGAGGTTGACCCAAAGGCAGCATCCCCCACTGGCACAGGGCAAGTGTGCAGCACTTGCAGCACGTTGCTGTGTCACTGAGGGGTGCCAGCACCGTTGTGCCCAGCCCCTCGGTGCAATCCAAACACCGAGGGGGTGTCACAGCGATCCTGTGCCGATGCCCATCTCCCTACCACGGGTGCCCCCTCCCTTGTCCCCAGCATCCCCACGTGCAGGCGGGTGTGACAGTGGGATCTCCTCTTGCTCCCCCAGGCTGTTTGCAGTGAAGTGTGCCGGGTGCCTGGAGGCCATCGCGCCCAGCGAGTTGGTGATGCGCGCCCAGAAGAGCGTCTACCACCTGCGCTGCTTCTGCTGCTGCGTCTGCGAGCGGCGCCTGCAGAAGGGAGACGAGTTTGTGCTGAAGGAGGGGCAGCTCCTCTGTAAGGGCGACTACGAGAAGGAGCGGGAGCTGCTGAGCTTGGTGAGCCCGGCTCTGTCGGATTCTGGTAAGGGGCCGCCCGCGCCCGGCGTCTCCCTGGCTGGTCCCACTCCGAGGCCCCTGCGAGCACGGTGGGGTCTGGAGGTGAGGTTTGGGCTCGCTGCCCTGAACTTCTGCCTTTTTGTCTGAGGGGAAAAGCTCTATAAGCACTGTTGGGTCCTCCAGCCAGAGTCTCTCCCACATCAGTGGCAAGGGCTTGAGCGGGGACGTTGGCAGTGGAGAGGGGCTGCATGGATAGAGGATCCCATCTCATTAGGCCCATTTCTATGAGGGTTTGTGATCCTGGCCTGTGCAGGGCACCAGCATCCCATCCTGAGGGGTGTACAGCCTCCCTGGTTGTGGGAGGGAGAGTCATGATGGTTGCAATGACATGTCACACCTTCTCACCTGGGGAAATGGAAGAACTGCCCCTGGTAAAATACACTCTAACTGAGAGATTTCTTCCTAAAAAGAAAATCACAGTTCCAAGCATTCCACTGACTACCTTGGCCTAAACCTGTGTCCCTCCCCTGTGCCTCACTGCCCTTGCCTGAGACCCTGGAAAGGCCGAGTGAAAGAAGTGAGCTGCTTCTGCTGCACTCGCCCTTTTTAATAACAAGGGGAAACTGAGGCACAGAGCTAAAATATGAGCTGGCAGCAGGGAAACTGCAAATCTTGTGTCCCCAGCAGCTTCCCAGGCAGGTGATGGCCAGAACCAGCCTGCTAAGCCAGCATAGTGACACTGTGGGAACATTGCAGAGCCAAGGGGGACTCCAGGAGAGGTGACACCACAGCTGGAGGTGGGCAGGGGGCTGACATCCTGCTCCAGCCAAGGTGACACAGCCGGCTTAGGTTGCCCAGAGCATCAGATCAACATTGAAATATGTATCCACAGTCAGTGCAAATCAAATCCAAATGTTTCCCAGGAAGACAAATTTAGTAAGAAAGCCCAGCACTGGGGACCAGGGGGGTGGAAATGATCTGCTAGCAGAAATGCTCGTGTTAATGCTGTCCCCACAGAGCACTGCTCCTCGCCAGGGTGGCAAGCCCTGTGCCTGGTTCTCTCAGCTCCTCTTAAAAACTCTCACTTGGGAAAAATCTGCTTTGCAGAGGGAAGGATTTACCTTTAAAATACCATGCTCTGGAAGGGGCTGCCAGCAACTGGCAGGGGGCTGTCTTTTCCCTTCTAAAGCAAACCACTGGAATTTAAAATGCAGAAATCAAGATTAGGAGTGTGGTGTTAAGGTGAGAAGCATAGACACAACAAAGCCTGGTGCTCTCTGCCAGGCACTGGAATGCTGTAGCTGGGAGAAGGTGTGTGAAGGGACAGGGATGGTTTTGGTAGATCTGGAGCAAAAATTTCCCAAAGCCCATATTTCTCTGTAATATTGTGCTCCTCTGCAGTGAGAGCCTGGCTGCTTTGCAGCACTGCCTGTGTGGGTTCTGTCCGAGCTCTGCAACCCGCTTGCTCAGGAGAAAAAGTATCCTCCCCCCAAATAACAGTGATGATATTTAAAAAATAGAGTGAGGCCATGGGAGGAGGTGGCTGGGGAAAGCTGGTGAGTGATGGTCCAGTGCTGGAGGAGCTGGAGAGGCAGGAGTGCAGGAGGATCCAGCATGCTTATCCCTGGGAAAGTCCTTAACTGATTGAAGAATTATTATTTTTTCCTCTGGGATGTACAAACTCTTTCAGTTAAAATAGGAACCAATGAGGAGATGTCATGCACGAGAGTAAGTAAATTGGTCACAATGGTTTGGGTTTGTTCCTAGTGGGGGAAAAGGGCAGTTTGGGAAAGGTTGGGGAGCTGTTCCTCCCCAGCGACTCATTGGCCTGTGGTTCAGCCCTGCTGCCAGGGGCTCCGGCCAAACCAAGAGCTTTGACTTAGCAAAATCCTCCAGGGGAAATACTTATTTCAGTAGAAACTCCAGCTGAGGCCTAAGGGATGCGAAGGGCCAGTGTGGGAGTCAAAAGGGCATGGCAACCCCTTGGCTGGTCAGAAACCCAACCCGAAGCCCCTGACATCCCCTGGCAGCCTCTGACTGGGGGGTCCCGGCCCTTCCCATCTCCCCGCAGACCCCATAGCTTAGCCCCCCCACCATCCCTGCCTGCTTTTGGTGGGCACCAGCAGTTTGTCTCGCATGGCTCTGGGGACAGTGGCACGGTGTGGGGCAGCCCAGGTACACATCCCACGTGGATGGTCAGTGGGGTGTGGCTTCTCCCTTTCCTGCTGCATCCTCCCCTGGGGAACCCGTTGCCATGCCGGGGGATGCAGAGGGGTGTCCCCACTCCGGACCCAGTCTCAGATGCCCTTCACCAGCAGCGATGTGCTTGTCCAGCCTCTTCCCTGTCCCCCCCTCGCTGCTTTGAAGCCCCCCACCCTCCCTCCCCGCGGCCGCCGCGCACCAAGGGCCACTTTATGAGAAAGCACAGATAAAAAGCGAGCCATATGTTGTCTGTAATCTCCCAAACCCTCGCTTCAATTACTGCCTCCCCCGAGCCTCCGCCGCCCAGCCTGAGTAAACAAGCCCCTCTGAAAGAGGACCCTGCTTTCCAATTAAAAGCGTCCTAACGTTTCTCCTCTCCCTAAATCCTCCTGAGCGAGGAATGTCCTGGCCCCGGCGGCGGGATGTGGGCTCGGCGGGTCGGACCGAGGGCACGCCGCACAATATCCGTCGCCCCGGCCCCTTCCCAGGTGACGTCAGGGGCAGCCCTAGACACTCATTAATTTCTCCCCCCTCCTCAGTGGGGAAAGGCTTGAAAGGGAGAGTTAATTAAAAGTAATACCCCGCCAAATCCGGCTTCACTTTTCCTTCTTTCCCTTTGACACTTGGAGGGATTTGGGGAGCAGGTGTTGGCGGGGGGAGGGCTCAGAGGGGCTGCTCTGAGCGTGTTTTCCCCCTTGGAGTGGGTTTTGAGCATCATGGACTTGATAGAGTCCATGAGCCTGTGGCTTTGCCATGCTGGGTTCTGCCCCTCCCAGGCTGGAGGGGAGTGGGGTGCTCACCTCGTGCTAGGGTGCCAATGGGTTCAGGCACCAGTTGACATTGCTCCTCGCATTATGTGTAAAAATCTCTACCTTTCCGTCAAAATTAAGCCTCTTCAGGTTTCAGGAAGGCAGGCAGCCCAGTGGAGCAGAGATCAGCCACTGCTCAGCCCTATTAGCCATCAGAGACTCCACACCCTGGGCCTCCCCAGTGCTGGAGCTCTCAGACCTGCTGCAGTGCTACATCCCTGGTGTTGGGACATGCAAGAAAACAGAAGTTTGTCTTTCCTGCTGCTGTGGGCATGCCATGGATGTGTCATGAGTGAGCAGGGAGCTTGAGCAGCAGCAAGGCCCTGGTTTGCAGGGGCCAGCACCCAGGTCCCATCTGTCTGGGGACTGCCAGCATGAAGAGTGCTCCCTGTCCCATCCTTCCCAACCCTCGCCATGGGGAATGTCTCTGTATTGACTGGTGAGCCCAGGAGAGAGCCCACTGGTGTAGAGGGGAGAGAGAATTGGTACCTGAGAGCATCCTTGCTGCTCCACTGGGGTCATTGCAACCCCTCACCCTGGAAATGTTCTCCCATCTTTCCCCATTCCCAACTGGGCTGCCACTGGATTTATACTTTTCTGGTGTATGATCCATGATTAGCTCTTGCCATAGGGTTTGACCTGGCCTGTTTTCACCATGAATTACTCTGAGCCAGGCTCACGTTCCCTGGTGCATTCCCAGAGCCATGGTAGCCCCGGGATGGAGTTGGGCCAAGCACAGCCTTGCAACCTGTATCTGTATCAAACCAGCACCTCAGCTCCATTATCGATTCCCAAATGAATAGTGCAGGAACTTTCTGGAAAAGGCTCTAAGTGATTTATAGCTAGTGAGAGGAAAGGACTTGTGCTATCTAACTTGTGTTACAGCCCTCCCACACCAGCTGAACAAGGGAGGTCATCAGCACAGTGGCAATGCAGTAAACGAGGAGGGCTGGGAAGAGGCAGGGCAGTGCTGTCCACTTTCCTGGAGCAGATCTTTCCCGAAGGCTCCATGGGCCTGAGTGGTGGAGAGCAGCAGGGAGATACCTCAGTGCCTGGGAATGCAGTGGAGCAGCACATCACAGCGAGTACCTGAGGGGTGAAGCCTGAAGGACCCTGGGCTTCTGTCTAGGGAGATTTAAAACTCCACAAAAAGGGGGAAATGTAGGCCAGAAGGTGTCCTTTAGAAGTGTGATTAAAGGTCTGTGCTCTAAATGTAGTTGTCCTCCAGGGTAGAGCAAAGCAGGAGGGGTCTGTGAGGTATTTAACATGTTGCCCCCTCTGAGCATGCCTGCTCACCCAGCACCCTGACCTTCCCCAGCCTGGGCTGCCCAGGCCGTGGGACCTGATGTCTGTCACCAGCTGGGCTGGGGGACAGCCCCAGGGGCACAGTGGTCCTCGATGTCTGCTGTCCCCTCACGTGGATGTGACCTCTGTGTCTCTGTCCAGATATGCCCCCAGCTGTGGCCTGGCTGGAAATTCCTGAGGAGCAGTCAGGGGTTTGGGTCTGATGGAGGGAAAATCAACTGTCCCAGGGTTTCACAAGGCAGCTGCTCAGACTGTTGGGGAAAAGAAGAACCCACAAGCCCATCTGCTGGCTGAGCAACCACAAACTACAAGTGACAGCAGCTCTCCCTTCTGCGAGCTGCCATAGGGCAGCCAGCCCCAAACCTCAGCTTCTCATACACATTCACAAGAAGATCTCCACCAACACCAGCTTGTTTTAAATCTCCCAGATTATTTTGGACACACTGGAAATGGTGTGTGTGGCCCGTTGTCTTTTAAGGACCTCCTTTTTTTCCCCCCCTTTAGGCAAAAGTGACGATGAGGACAGCATCTGCAAACTGGGCCAAGCCTCGGGGAAGGGCACTGAGGATGGGAAGGATCACAAACGGCCCAAGCGGCCCCGGACAATCCTGACCACGCAGCAGCGGAGGGCGTTCAAGGCGTCCTTTGAGGTCTCATCCAAGCCCTGCAGGAAGGTATGGGGAGAAGGGCCCGTGCCCAGCTGCCTCCAGCCCTCATGGATGTCCTGGATGCTGGGCAAGGACTTGTCCTGAGTGCTCTACCACCTCCTAAAGTCCCCCTGAAAAGCTGAGTGGGCTGAGGCGCCGCTGTTGTTCTTCTCTCCCAGGTGCGGGAGACGCTGGCAGCAGAGACAGGGCTGAGTGTCCGGGTGGTGCAGGTCTGGTTCCAGAACCAGCGAGCAAAGGTGGGTACAAGGGGTAAGCCCCCAGCAGTGGCTGTTGATGGGGCTCCCTCCCTCCTGGCTTTGGCCAGGGGATGACTCCATTCCCTTTTTTCCCCCTTCTTCCTGGTCAGATGAAGAAGCTCGCCAGGAGGCAGCAGCAGCAGCAGCAGGATCAGCAAAACACACAGCGCCTGAGCTCAGGTACCCCCCAAGCTCTCCCCACGCTTGGGGTCTCCCTGTTTCCCAGCCATCTCCAGGCTTCCCGGTGTTGTTGGGCCACCCAAAAAGCAGCAGCCTGACTGTGCTGATGACTCGATCTTATCTTCCAGGCCAGACAAACGGCGGCGGCAGCACAGGGCTGGAGGGGATGCTGAACCCTTACACCACTCTGCCCCCGCCCCAGCAGCTGCTGGGCATGGAGCAAGGCGTCTACGGCTCCGACCCTTTCCGGCAAGGGCTCACCCCACCACAAATGCCTGGAGACCACATGCATCCCTACGGTAGGGCTCCAGGATTTGCCTTTTGTCTTCTCTACCTCAGAGAGATGCTGAGCTGTGATGGGGGCATGTGTGGGGGGATGCAGCGATTTCTGGTGGTCCCCTCACCCCTAAAAATACCTTACTCTACAAAAGCTGGGGGTACCAGGCACTGCCAAGGTGCCGGAGGAGAAAGCAGGCTCTGAAGCCCTTCTGCTCCTTCCCTGCTTCCCAAGGTGCCGAGCCCCTCTTCCACGACTTGGATAGCGATGATACCTCACTGAGCAACCTGGGTGACTGCTTCCTCGCCACGGCGGACGCGGGGCCACTCCAGGCACGAGTGGGAAACCCCATCGACCACCTCTACTCCATGCAGAACTCCTACTTCACTTCCTGAGTGCAGCGTGGTCCCTGGCATGGGGCAGTTGCCACTGCTGTGCTGCCCCAAAAGGGGCTGCAGAGCCCTCGGGGTTGGAAGGGAGGGAGAAGCAAAGCTGCTGGGATGCTGTCAAATATGTTTTAGCTTGGGATTCCCAAGGAGCGAGTTAAGTTATGGGTTGCATAGTTTCATGTTTCTCTTAGGAGCCTAGGATTAGGGACAGGAGTGGTTTTTGCAGCTGGCTGGTGGATTTTCAAATTTCAAATGGGGGAACAAATTTCTCGTTTCGGCAGGGGGAAGGGGAGTGTCCCGTAGGAGCATCCCAGTGCCATGTCCCCTCCATACCACCTTCGGAAAGAGCAAACTGCTGATCTTCATGGAGAGAGCCCGCAGGATCAGCTGGGCTTTGAAATTTGAAAAGCTGACAATGCTTTGGGGAAACATGAGGGAAAATGTTGCTGCAGGTTTTTTTTTTTCCCCTGTGTTTCCTCAACCGGTTTGAGCTCTCGCTGCTTAAACATAGGGACTTTTAAGATAGATGTTCCCATGTGAATATAGAAAGCTAGAAACCCCTAACATTGTCCCTGAGGAAGGGGCTGTGTGTGTGTATGTGTGTGTGTGTGGGCACGCACATGCGTGTGTGCAGAGCCGTGTGGCTGTGAGTGTTGTACCACATGGCCACACCTGCCAGATTGTATCAACAAAGTTTATTTCTAAGTCTATCAGAAATTTACTGTACAGCAAAAGTAACTTTATTTTCAGCGTGAACCATATTTAAGGAAAGACTCAATGCACTTAAGTTATAAGAGGAAATAATTTACTTTTTATAAACGTTATGTTTAGGTTGCAAAAGCCCAGTGGCAGGGAAGGAACATGGGTTCATTTCAGGAGATAGGTTTGGGTTTTGGGGTTGGTTATTTTTGGTGTTCTCAGGTGGCCCCACTGCTTTTGAGGTGCAGTTGAAACACAAAGCAGAGCTGGCTCCAGAAACCTGCTCTTTCGCCAGCAGATTGATGGGGACAACGTGGTGGCCAGGTCCTGTCTCCACTGCTGGACGTGCCTGGGAGGTCAGTGTGGGGTGGACAACGCTGCTGGAGCTGGTGGACATCACAGCCCATCGGGGCTCAGCCGAGCTTCTCTACATCACCTCCTCCTACCCGCAGCGGGGCCAAGCCTGCCTCCACCAGCGACTCCATCCTGTGCTCCCAGATATGGGTGCTAGACCAGTGTGAGCTGCTGTCCTGGCGCTGGAAAACACTGCAGCCCATATCACCACCCCCCGGGTGAAGGAGAAAAGAGAAAGAGCCCTGCCTTTCCCACCCTGTGCTCAGGTTCATCCCTGCTGGAGCTGTGGGGACCTGGGGAAAGTTCTCCTTAGGGGTCAAGGCTTCTTCTGGCCCTCACCTCATCCCCACTCTCGTTTTCATGCGTTGTGTCCTTTTGTGCTGCTGTTCACAAACGATGTAAGTGACGACCCGTACAGACATGCAAGTGACTGTGAGGCTCAAAACACTGGCTCATCACCCCTGTACGATCTGACACTGAATGTAGCGGGGTCTGGAGATGGCTGACCCGGCGGGAGATGCTGACACACTGTCAGAAATCACGTACCAAGTTGAAATTAAAAACATAAAAAATCTCTGGTTAAAAAAAAAAAAAAAAAAAAAAAAAGCCTGGTCTTTTCTTGTGTGCTGTGTCCCCTTCACCTGATGGGTGGAGAATCACTATGAACCCCGGCGCCTCGTGGCAGTACCGTGAGCAACTCCATGCTCCATGGTAGGACTGCCTAAAAGGTATGGGTGGGTGTTTCCCAATGCAAGTTGCTCTCTCATCACAGCTCCCTGACATGGATAGGTTACATAAATATGTGCTGATGCCACCAAATGAGGATGGGAATTCATAGCTCATTTTCTGAGATGTTCAAAACAAGGTGTTTTCCTTACTGCCCTTCATCAGTCACTGCCCTGCTGCTCGTGCTGTGTTTCCCAAGTCCAAAATGCAGAAAAAAAAAATTTAAAATGGTGTGACTGTATGAAGACATCTTGTGATTTTTATTTTACAAGTTGTAAAATGAAGAGCAGCCTAGGAGCAGCCTGGATTTCCTGGGTTGATTTGGGGTTTTGCTCTATTTCAGGGCAGCAGCAGGGAAAAGGGTTGGACTTGTGGTGGGCAGGTTGGGGAAATTATGGCTTGAGGCTTCTCTACCACTGGACTCGGTGGTATTGGAGAAATACTTGGCTGGTGCTATTGGAGCAGAGGGGATCTGGGCTGGGGTGAGGCTCACAGTCGCTGGGGACTGGAGGTGGAGATGTGCTTACACACATCAGGTGTGTAAGAAAGGGGGCAGATCTGGGAGAGGTGGCATATAGGGATCCAGCTGTAGGCAATGGCTGGGTAAACACCACCCAGGCCTGCAATATAAAAGTAGATGTTAAAATTGCCTTAAAAATTCTCCTCAGTTGAATACTTCTTAAAACATTATTTAAATCAGTGTGGGTTTTTTTTTTCTTTTAAAGGTAAAAGGTGTGTCTTCCCTACCCACAGCTATCTCCTGTTTGAAAAATGCTTAAGTACGTCAGTCTGGCTTTCCATCAGCCTAACTACCAATTTACACTTACCAAATTGCTTCCCCCAAATTAAAACCCCCACAAAACCCATGTCTTACAGACTGTTTGCCTGCTTTCAAAATCTTGTGAAAATGTAATGACGCTATAATAGCAGTTTCTCAAGGTAAATGTGTGTGTATATGTATAAAATTATTATATATAGTATATAATTCTGGGAAAGGATCAGTATTGTGGATGAGGGCAGATCTTTGACTAGTAAAATCAGCATAACTCATGTTTTTAAACCTGTTCTCTTTTTGGAAGTTGGCTCGTGTGCTTGACACAGCCCAAACATGAGCCCAGTTTACAATTGTGCCATGCAGTAGCAGATGTGGGTCCTCCTGTCATCTGGATTTCATATTCTCTTGTGCCTTATTTCACAGTGTGGATGGATCCTGCCAAAGCAAAACTGGCTGGGCCTTATCTTCTGCAGGTGGTGGAGTCACTGCATGGCAGATGACTTTTGTCAGGCTGGGTGGGTTGTCAGGTGTCCCTTGGTTTGCCCCCCTGGGCTGTTCTTTCATGGTGCTGCTTTGCCATACTGTGCTCCATGTCTGAGCCCACTCTCAGCCCGAGGAGTGACTCCCTAGGACAAATGATACCTTCTTGTCAAAGCCAGGAAGAAAAGAACAAGGTCTGACATGAAAACAGGTTCTACCTTGCTCTCCAAGGCAAGGGCAATGCCAGGAACGGGCTTGGAGCTGACCTTTGTGTCTCTAGTGACTCAAAACAAAGCTCCTTCTGTTCAGGCGTTGCTCGGTGGCCAAGGAAAGATCAAGTCAGAGATTAGTTGTCAGTTGAGGACACTGATTAGATGATACTGATAGGCAGCCAGCTCTGAGTGATATTATGTTAATTAACTTGCTCTCTGTGAATGGTCTGTACAGGAGCTTGTGGCAGATGCAGTCTGGAGTGAAAATCAAAATGGTACTGGGCAATGCTGGCTGGGGTTGCATCTGGATATTTGAATCTTGATGGTATTTTCTGGTATTTGTTGGAGACTTGTAGTGCACAGACATAGGAGCTGGAGCAAGTGACCTTCCTAGAAGGATGTGACCTTGCTGTCTAGGAAAACCACCTCCAGATGAAGGGTTGGATCCTTGCCTTGCTCCAAATGGCCTGGCTCAGCATGTAGCTGAAATCAGTGGAGCTGTGCTGGCTCCTGCCAGCTGCAGTGTGGGCATGAGGAATCCCCAAACCTAACAAAGGTCCTGGGGCAGCGAGGAGACCCATGTGTGACCCCCAGGTCATGGCCATCTCCCCAGTCTCTGCTGCATGGGGTGTTTGGGGACTGCTTTCTGGTGGGATGTGAGCTGGCCCTCCTATGTGAGGAGAACCTGCAGGAGAGTTTCTCATGTGCCCATGTCAGTGGATCATCTTTCTGCACATAGAAGGTGGAGGGGGCATCCCAGGGAAGCCACAGGCAGGCTCTTTCCTTGGAACTGGACATGGGAGGTGACAAATCCTGGGTAGTTTTTTTGGTGGGAAAATGCCAAAGCTTTGGTTGCTCCTATCACTTTTCCAGAGTGAAATAATTTGCCAGATGTTTGATACCTACACTGATGCTTTTCTGGGCACTAAAAATCACCTATCATTAGAAAACCTTTGTCTTCTGACACATGATAGGGCTCAAACCACCGAGGACAAGTGTCTTGGCTTTATGGTAGGTCTGTGAGCAAGATCCCAGGTAACACCAGCTGTCCAAATCTGTGACTTGAGTTTGCTAAGTCTTTTCTTCCACTGCTGGTCATCTGCGTGGAAAGTTCATTTAAAAAAAAAAAAACAAAGCAAAACAAACAAAAACCCCCAAACAAACCAAAACCTCTTTATAAAGTGGTGAAGACTTGCAATGGAAAGGCAAGAAAAGGGTGTAAAAAGGTGCATAATAGCCTCCTATCTTGTTGGAGATCAGACCGAATTCTTGTCTCCATTCCTTGGAGTAGCAACGTGTTGGTCATGAAAAGGTTATCTTGTCAGCTGTAGACCTCCTAGACACTGATGTGGAGGCTGACATGTGCTTGCCTGATTGACATGCATAAGTTCACAGGCTGAGGACGAGCGTATCCAACTGCAAACCATGTCAAAACACTCCAAGTGATCAAATACCGACAGCACTTTCGGTGAAGAACAGCAGATTCCCACCGCCTCGGGCCCTCTGAGCTGCTGCTTCAGAGGGGAGATCAGATTTCTCCTGTGATGACCCTGAGAACAGGGGGCTCATTCAGAGGGATGCTTGGTGGGTTGAATCACGGTCTTGGGGCAGAGTAAATCCCATGGCAGGAGGCAGGCCAGTGCTGTGGCACAGAGATGGGGAGCTGGTAGTGAACCCCAGCAGGCACTGCCCAAGGGTCCTATCAGTTTGATGGCTTCAAGTGGGGTGAAGAGCTGATGACCTGCTCCGGACCAATCTTATTTAGGGCTCATAGAGAACCCAGGCAGGATTAGTGCTCTGGAGTGCTGAGCTTTGGCATCTCAGGTCCGTGCTCTCAAACTGGCTGGCCCCCAGCAGCTCTGGCTCTCCTCTCTGTTTCTTGCGGTACAGATGCAATAATATCTGCTTTGGAGAGGAGGGGCTGTGAAGGGAGGTATCCATAAAGCCTTAGGCTTTTCTACCCATTCCCAAGAGCATCTGCGAGGAAACAAGTCTGTGCTCAACACAAAATCAAAATAACATGCAAGCACAGAGAGCCCTGAGGCTGTGCATGAGAGAGCGAGGAGGAGATGGGAAACACTGAGCAACCACCCATTTGCTCAACGAGGCAGGGGCTGCATGGAAAATACAGCATGAGATCATGGAACTAGAGATGCAGCGTAACACCTGTGCCTTGGGTGGCTGGTTATGTTGTCCTGACAACCTCACACTGGTGTCCCAGGGTTGGAGGGTTTGGCTCTGCAGCTGAGTGTGTGTAGGTATTTGGGAAGTAACCAGAGAGCCTCTGAGGAGTTTGGGAAGAGGAGACTGGTGAAACTCTTCCAAAAGGATTAGCTGGAACTTGCCAGAAGCTATAACTGACTGTTGGCTGCTCTGTCTCCTCCTGGAGTAGGCGGAGGGGTGAGGAAGGAGTGGTGACATCTCAGCAGAAGACCTGGGGGCCAGGGCACATGAAGCCTCATCCCATGAGGCAAAGACTGCTTTTTCAGGCAGCTCTTCAGCAAAGGCTGGGGTGTCAGAGCTGGAGACATGATGGGAAGCTGAGGCAAGACACAGTGGTTACAGGACAGTAGCAAATGTGGCAGAGCATCTTATCTTAAAAAGGGTAATTTAGCTGGGACCAGGGTGGTTGGGGAAGATGAGGCAGCCACTTCCTGGTAGAACAAACAGAGCAACCCCACTGCGGGTGACCAGGAGGCCTGAACAGAGGCACTGTGAACCATCTGAAAGCCTGTTTTGATCCTCAAACTTAAGCTATGAGAAATGGGGCCAATTCTTAGCACCGGCTGGCTGATCATGGCCAGGCATCTGCAGATGGTGGCAGGGAAGGGGAACAGCATGGCTGGTGTTTGTCCAGAGGCTTTCCCATGTCAGGATGGGTTACCTGGGAGTGTGAGATGGGGAAGGGACACTAAATCCAGAGAAAAATACCAGTGAGTCTTTGGCAAGGAGTTAGACCCATAAGGAGGCCCAAAGGCAGGTGCCATCCTCAACAAGTGGGGCAGCAGTGGTGGGACCTATGCCATGCCCCAGAAATGGTTGTACAAACTGAGCTGCTCTGCCTCTTTCCCGGGCTTTACAGTTCCCATAAATTAGAGGCTAATCACCTCCTTCAGAAAGCTCTTAAGTGCAAGCAAGCTTATTCAAGATGATGAAATTGCCTCCTAATTGATTATTCCTGCAGTCTAACAGCTGTTTCCCTGACTCGTTTACTTTTTCCTTTCCTAGAAATAAAAATCAGCTGTTGATATGGCCAGCTCACCTCCAGCCAGGAGCTCGTGAGGAGCTAACAAATGTTTGCAGCAGTGCTGGTTTTCGTGAAGGGATTGACAGAAGCTCCTGGTGGAGAGTGTCTTAGCCAGGGCTGGAGCTTCCCCATGAATTATGAATAAGCAGAGGAGATGCTTCATTTTCAGTGCTCCCCGTGATGGCCTCAAAGCTGTGGTGTGCTGGAGGAGGAGGAAGAGTCTTGTTTCATCCCCCAGCCCTGGGCCACCCGAGCTTAGGTGCTGCCTGACCGCGTGCACCCGGCCAGCCCCTCCTGATAGCATCGTGAGAGTACAGTAGGAGCTTTGTGGCTGGGGGGGATCTGGTTACTTGGGAGCAACTCTGCTCCTGGGGAAGACGATGACAATGTGCTGAGGGGAAGCGGGGCTTGGAAAAAAAAATGACAATGCCAGTTTGTGAATTCCTCCAGGATTGTTTCAAGGTGCTTCCTAAGGAAGAAGTCAGTGAGCATGCAAGGGCTTTTTAGTGGATTACTTGGTCTGCATCTACCTGCTCCTGCTGGCATGTGTAATGCTGTGTTGAGTTTGTGCTTTACCACAGGTGTGGTGCCCAGGACATGTACTTCCTTTTTAGCTGCTCTTATGGGTCCCTCTCTGCATTCCCAGCAGGACTGGTGGTGGCTCTTCTTTTCCTTGGCAAATGTTTTTCCCCTGATTTTCTGGTCAGACAAGACTTATGCAATTGCCTGGCCTGTCACCTCCTTGCCAAAATAATTTTGAGGAATGTTACCTAATTTCAGCCAATTTTGATGGGTCTTAAAAAGTAGGTTTATGTGGATCTTGCATAAAGAAATGCTGAAGAGATTTATAAATCTGTCCTCTTGTTCTCTCCCCCTCCATGGGGAGACTTCAGTGGGAGCATGTCCCTTGCTGAACTTCAGGAATTCCATTGGCAAGCCCTGTTGCCGTGTCACACCTGCAGCTGAGGTGTGAGGAGGGGGTTATGGCTGCCTACCAAAGGGATGCACAAAGCCATGGGAGGCCAGGCTTCCCAGTAGCTGGGCTGCTACTGAGTCCTTCTGGTTTCTCTGCCTGAGGAACCCCATGAGTTTTGCTCACCTGACCTGAGACCCATGATTATATGTGGTGTGCTGGAGTGTGGAGGAGATGTGTTACTGCTACTGGCTCATTCTTCTCTATTGGCTCTGTACTGAACATGCTGTTATTTATTGGATTTATTGGCCTCTGATCCAGGTGTCTAGTGTCTTGGCAGGGTGATAAAATCCTTTACTCTTTTTTCTAGCTAAAGGTCTGGCTCCCCACCCCTCTTTCAGCAGCAAGTTCTAGTGAACATGAGGCTGAAAAAACCTCTGGAGGCTCTCACTGGCAGTTTAACAGTGTGCAAGACTCTTCCTTTGTGCAAGTCTTGAGTCACCCTAATGATAACAGTTCCTGGTGGGACATGGGATGCTTCAGTAAGGGAGCAGGTCTTTTAGCTAACAGGCAAAAATCTTAGGAGATCCATGGGAAATAGAGCAGTGAAATACAGAGATGGTGATGAAACTTTGCCATCTGCTCCAGAGCAAACCTACTGTGGGGAATATTCAGAGCGATGCCAACAGACACAAACTTGCTCCGGCAATGTGTTTGCAGTCCCGCTGGTGCAGGAACCCACTGGAGGTGGCATCTCAGCTGCTGGTCCCTAATAAAATCTACAATGCACCTGGAAGCCTCACCTTCATGTTGGAGAGCAATGGGAAGTGATCTTCAGTGCCAGGCAGGTTGCAATTCTGTTATTCTGAGCTGTGCTTTTGGTGTGGTGCATACTGGCTGGTAGCTGGTGAGCCACTCATGCGGCGGGCTGGCTGTCCTAGGAGAGGCCCTCCGAGCTACTTTTTCCAGGAGGGTGCACCTGGTTGTCCTGTCTGTTAACATGCATGGATTGGAGGACATAAAACACTGCTCTCAACTCACCACCTGTATGACTCAGCCCAGACTGAGGGCTCTGTCATAACCAGCCGATAAAACCATCCCCGAAACCGCAGCGATGCGCTGGCTCGGGCAAACTTCCCTCGTGGGGCGAACAGATCCAGTTTCAGCTCTAATGGGTTTCCCAGGATTTGCAGATGTGAATTATTTGCATTCTTGACTCGAAGGTGAGTGCAGGTGCATCAGATGGTCGCAGTGAGCACCCCTCCAGAGTGCTGTCCCCCACCTCCCAAGCGCACAGAGCCGCTATTGTGCACCGCTGCCTGTGTGCCAGCTGCCCGTGGGACGGCCCGTCAGGTGCTCAGCGTGTCACTCAGTGCTCTGTGGGTGCTTTCTAAAGGTGTCTCTCCTTTTTCTCCTCGAGAGAAGCCATTTAGGGAGTCAGACCCTGAGCTGGCCCTCCGGCTTTTGGTCAGAGGTCCCCAGAAAACAGCCTTTGCTTTGAATCACCCTCCTTGCGTTTGCTCTGCTTAAACTCCCAGACTACTTAACACGCTTCAGCTTCTTATAAAGTTTCTGTCAAGACGGATTAGCAGCAGGCTGAAAGATTGCTATTACAGCCCCAGTGAACTTTTAATACCTGCCAGTAAGTTCTGTGAGTCCCTTAAATCCTCCTGTGGATGCTCGGGTTGGGGAGCAAAGGCTGCTGCTTACACTGCTGGTATTCAGGGTACCTCTGACCCTCTCCCAGCTGTCAGCATTAAGGAGTGACCTCTAGGGATTTCTGACATTACGTTCCACAAGGCCTCAAAACAGCTTCTTCATTGCAAACTGCATCCCCTCTCTTCATGGGATGCTCAGAGGGGGCCGGAGATCCCACAGCAGGCTCTGGGCAGAGGAGGGGCAGCAGCACATCTCAGGTCCTGCCTGTCCAGGGGAGGGTGTTGGGGTGTGAGCAGAAGCTAGGGTGATTTGGGGGGACCCTCAAGGGCTGCAGTCTGGTGGCTGAGGATCAGAGCATCACTGAGACAAGCTGCTAGCTGCCCTTCAGTCAGGCTTGGCTTTATCTAGAGAAGTCATGGCCTGTGGCCCAGGCACCCTAGTACAGGTCAGCAGACTGATGGATCTGGAGTCAGTGTGATTTTTTTCTTCCTTCTGCTGAATTTTTTATGTTTTTGTTTGAATTTTGATGCACCTTTTCCTACTACTGTCACCAAAACTGAAACAACCTTAGCGTAGAGGTGAGCCAAGGAACAGCTGCCAGATGTCCATGTGGTGAAGTGGCTGCCATGTGAAGGGGTGGTGCGTGGCAGTGGGTGGTGATGCAACTTAAATAACTTCTATCCAGGATCTTTGGGCCTCTGCCGGGTACAAGCCCACCCCCCACTCCTTTCCTACCACAGCATTTTTTCCCCACCTTTTAAATCTCTGGCTTCTGGAAGCAAGGGCTGTGCAGGAAGATATTGGCTATACTGGATAGCTTCCAGTTGTGGAAAAAAGCTTGAAACTGCCTTTGCCAAACTCCCTAAAGTCAAAAACCATAAGTCCCCTAGTACTTATTTTGGGTCTTGCTGACTGTATCTGAATGTGTTCTGCTCTTTAGGTTTCACTTACTGGGATACACATTCTCCCAGTAGGCAATTTGCATCCAGAGTCTTATTAGCCCTTTGAAATGCCATCTTTCTCTTGTGCAGTGTTGGACAAGTTTGTGTAGCTTGGCAGAGATACAGTTGTTCAACAAGAGGCTGCAGCTGAGCAAGATGTCTTGTCTTGGCATGGCCAACACATCATGGCTGGTATTCCGGCTGGTATTTTGGCCTCCTGCCTGCAGGACGTGCCTCAAGGCACCCAGCAAGTGCTGTGGAGGTGGATGCTGTGTGTCCTGATGCCATGGGTGTGCTGAGGTGGTGCTTGATATGGCTCAAGGAGGGGATTGCTATAAACTCTATCCAAAACTGGACCTCTGACTGGGGCATGTGTGGCTGGCAGGAGCCAGGACACAGAGGTCCCTGTACCAAATTATGGTGGATGCAGATACAAGGGGGAGCCTCTTGTCAATTGAGGAAGATTTGGGGTACCTTGGAGCCAGGATAAGCCCAGATTTGCTACTGGAAGGATAGTGAGAGGCCTTGGTTTCCTGGTGACTGTCCCAGCCCTACCCGGCTTGAACTGGGTTAACTTGAGCAGCTGCTCTTTAAGTATCTTTGATTTTTTTTTTCTTTTTTTTTAATTGTACAGCAAAATGCTTTTTTGGAAAGCTGGGCTATTATCCCTCCAATAGCAAAATCCAACCCAGAAGAGAGAAAGGGAGGGAGTGAGCGTGAGAAGGGGGCCTTTGAAGTGAGCTGCCCAAATGAAACGTGTGACATCAGAGAGATGGCAGATAGCTGGCAGAACAAGGCTGCCTTTGAGCCCGCCTTGGGCCTGGCCAGCGCGCACTTTACACCCCACCTCCCCAAGTCGGAGATGAAAGATGCCCCAGGCAGCCTGCCTGACCCCATTGCCTCTGCTATCTCCACTTGATTGCACAGTGTTTTGCTCCAAACAATTCTTCACTGTCTGGGCCGCACAGGTGAATCTCCCGGCTTGGCTCGCGAGCGGGGATGCCGCGCATAGCAGGGCTGCTTTGTGCGGTCGCTCACCTGCTCATGGGGTGGTTTTCTTAGGACAGGCATTGTTCCATGGGAGGGCATGGGGGGGGGATGGAGAGGAGAGGATGGGACAGCCCTGGGCAGTCTGAGGACAGGGAAAGGTCTGGGGGGAATACAGAGTCAGGGAGAATCGTTGGCCAGAGGATGGGTGAGCCCAGAGTTGGATGGTCCAAGGAAGGGTCCAGGTTGGATGTGAAAATAATCTCCTTCTTCTTTTGTTACTGGGTTCAATCTGCTTGTGGGTCTAAAGCATTCTGGTTTCCCCTGGCATGAGCCATGAAACCAGTCTTCATAGGCTGCTTTAACACTCTCCCACTGAACATCATGGGACTGTGGACAACTCTGCATTGAGAAAAATCAGGCCAGGTCCCAAACTGGAGTCCCCAAACCATAAGCCAGGACATGACTAGTGTTGCCATAGTGGGGCTAGAAGAGACTCCTGACTGGTTCGTTTCTGAGCACCTTGCAGCAGTGCAAAGGCCCAGTGGGACCTGTCTCCCATGCATCCACCAACTGCTTGTTCATGACTGCTATCATGGGACCTGTGGCCTTCCAGTTGAGCTGGGATGGGAAGGGTAGGTAGACATCCTGCTAGTGAGAGTTGTAAGAGCCATTGCAGCAGGAATAAATCATAGGGCTGGCCAACATCAGCTCTTGGTTAGGAAAGATGGAAAAGGATTGGGTGCTAGAGCCAGTCTTTAGATCACCTGCCAATGGAACTCAACCCCTATTTGTGCTCTGTAGATGGAGAGGCTCAGGGAAGCTTTGACTGTTCAAGCAGTGCTACAGATGTGTTTACACAACCTTCTCAGAGGGTCCTTCCTCAGCAAATGCAGTCAGAGGCAATTCCTAGATTCATGATTGGGGCAGACGTCAAAACCCTGAAGGGCATTTGAGCAGGTGAGCTTCCATACAGAGATCTGAGCACCCTTTTGACCTTTACTGAAAAGATCAGAGCCAAGTTTTCCCTTGCATTCAGTGACTTGTAAAGACTGAATGCCCTAAAATCAATGTTACTAGTGGGAACATGGAAATTAATTGTGTCAATCTATCACTCATCTTGCCCTATTACATCCAGTGATTAGAACTTGGCCTCAAATACGTGAACAAAGTGTCTTCTGTGGCAGGTAACTGCTGCATGGGAGATGGCAGCGCATGGCTTGGAGTGGTCAAAAGCAGAGAGCAAAAGAAGAGCTTGAGTCCAGCACTGTTTGTGTTGGGTTTGGGTTTTTTAGTGCAATGCAATGCTTTCCTTGCTTGGGCCTAGTCTGGTCAGTGTGACCTCTTGGGAACAAGAGATTAAGTACAAAAAGATAAAGTTTGCGGAAGTCTGAGTTGCAAAGGAAGCAAAGTCTTCAGGACACATCCCTTACTGTCTCTGCTGATGGGCAATGAGTAACTTGCAGAAATTTGCTTGGTAAGGACTGGTGAAATGGGAAAGTTAGGAAAAAAGTGAAATAGCAGGAAACTAGCAGTAGGGGGAAGTACATGGGGAAGGTGAGCATTCTATTCTGAACTGTCTTGGAGCAGTGTTAAGGAATGACACACCAAGTTGATTGATCATCTGCAAGTAGACCCTGGGGCCAAGTGAGAGACTTGCAGGACTGCCTATAGGTATTATGCAACAACCTCCTAAAAAACTGTTCAGGGCCAGTCTGTTTGAAAGTGTGAATGACACCAGTGCTGTGGGCATTTCTGCATCTCCAGCTATCACATCACTGTCCAAATGTGGCCTCAGGGATCAAATGGTGTTGATGGTGACCCCTCTGCCTCATCTCCATCCACAGGCAGGTTAAAGGCGGGGTGAGGTGGTCAGGTTGAAGTCATGGCTGTGAAACACAGCTGATGGCTGCAGGGTGGATGAGCTGACTTCAGGAGAGCCTAGCTGGGTAGCAATAACCAGGTATGGCAGCACAGAGTTTGAGTTTGGGCTGAAAAATAAAATAAAGCTGAATTTGGAGTGGAGGAGAACCAGCTATTCAAGGCAGAAGCAGACCTGTGGGATCTGTGTTGGTCAGGCTAAACAGGCTGATCATCAGCTTGAAAACATCATGAAAACACTTGGATGGGAGTGTCTGTGTGAGTCCCTGGAGTGGGTGGCACAGTCATCCTGCACCTCAGGTTTACACCCAACACTTTTCCAAGGACATTTTGTCAAATCAACCAGGACAAGATCTCAAGGTGCGTAAATCACGTAGGCTCTGAGAGTGATGGACACTTGTAGAGCTGTGTAGCTCCATATCTGAACTTCTGTTCTCTGCAAAATGGGAAGAACAGTGTTTTCCTCTGGTTCCTCCCCCTTTGGGTTACAGTTGTCCATCAGAGGGCAGAAACATTGCCCCCTGCCACTGAGCCTTTTGAAGGCTGCAGGGCTAATAACAAACATCTCTGTGCTTTTCTGTTGCACCAGTGTCTGTGTTCACCAAAAAGTTCTCCAGGGACTGTGCCCAGGCACAGAGCTCAGCACATCTGTGTCCCAGCTGGTGGGAAGGGGGCAGAGGGCCCAGGTCAGGAGCTCTTTCCATGTGAAAAAGGAGTTAATTTGCGTGTAGAAATTTGGAGTGGGTCCTCAGTGGGGAAGAAAGGTAGAAATGACAGCTGAAGCAGGCACTGGGGGCCTCCTACCCCATGTCCTGATGCAAGACAGGGTATGCTCTGTGCTTGCCCAGCCTGCACTGAGCACCCTCCAGCAGCCAAGGCAACGATACTCTCCTAGAGCTGCCATTTGGGAGCTTCCCCAAGCCTTTTTCTGTGCTCTCTTCCACTTTGTAGCAAGAAAAAGGAAGCAAGGAACGAAAACAAGTAGAGAGAATCTGATACCTGTGAAGGAGGATGAAATGCCGAGCTGGGGGGTCCTGCACTGTGCTCATCCTCTGAGCTGGGGGTGTTCCAGGAAGATATTTCCACCTCTTTGTAAGAACCCAGCTCTGGGGTTGACGATGGGTTTGGTGCACTGGTGAAGAACCTAGAGCTGTGCCATTCCATGGCCCTGGGCTTTCCAGCCTCCCTGTGCCATGAGGACAGGACACCAGCTCTCCCTCCCCGTGGGACCTCCGCCTCAGACGTGGCTGCAGCTTCCCAGCACCCACATGTCCCCTTCCTCCCTCTCCTTCATTAAGGCACTGATCTCTTCCCAATAACAAGGGGGCTTCTGTTCGACAAAACCTGCCAATTAGTCATTCTGGCTGGGTATAAACGTGGCACTTGAACAGCTGAGGGGACGGCGGGCAGTCCTGCCCCTTCTCGCGGCGTTGCCAAGCTTGCCATTAACACAATGTGACAACTAATCTCTCTATAGCATCTGACTGAGCAATTTTAATTAATAGCTCTGTACGCTTGCACACACACCCCTACCCCCTCCGCCTCGCACAGGTACCGCATGCCTTTAAAGCTGCTTCCCTCACATGGCAGCCAGCGTGGACAAAAGGAGGAAAAAAGCCTCATTCTGCCCCAATTAGTGCAGAAATGCTGCTCCTTTGGGGCTCTGACCCTTGGGCTGAACCAGGACTCGCTGCCCCCCGTTCCCTGTTCCCTCTGGTGGGTTGAGGACCTCAATAAATGTGGTGGCTACGGGGCAGAGGTGTTTTCTCAGCTCTGCTGGTACTTGAGGTATCCCTGCGGTGGCCTGTGGGAGGTGAGGGGCCAGCAGGGCTGAGCCATCTTCTTGGCCTGGATGTGAGGGAATTGGAGGGCACTGAGGGTCATTTGTGCTGCTCCTCCTAAAATGGCTCCGCAGCTTTGTCCAAGTGCATGATCTCATAAAAAAATTTTAAAATCCCATTTCCATGGCCAGGTTCTCCCCTAACTTGAACAGCCACAGCTTGGCAGATGGCTTCTGTTGGGGCTGCTGTGGTTTTGATGCAGAGGTGTTCTAGTTTGTTTTAGAACAACTGAGAGGGCTCATCCGTGGTGATACCATGACTCTTAGTGCTCAGGTCACCACCACGGTTGCAGCAAGAGCAAGGCCACCCCCCAGCATGGCCAGGAGGGCTGCAGGAGTACAGAGGAGCTGGTCTGGGCTATGTGGGTCTCTGCAGTGAGAGCAGCACAAAAATTCCCTCAAGTAGAGGGAGAAATCATTGTGGATAGAAAGAGAGCTGGATCTTTCTGGTAAGGACTGGCAGAAAAATCTGGGCACGGGAGGAGGTGGGAAGGCTGGCTGATGTGGATGGTCCCCTCCCCATCCTCCCTTAATTCAATGCTTTGGTGCTTCTGAACCAGGTGTTGCCAGGTAGCCAAGACCAAAGATGGTATCCGAGTGGCTGAATATCCTGACCATGATAAAATTGCTCAGGCTTTGGACACTTGGATGAGAGGAATACATGGGATCATCTTTTCACATGATGACATGACACTACCATCACCCTCTGCAGCTCCCTGCTGCCCAGGGCCTGAGCAGTGCTCAGATCACCAGAGAAAGCCCTCAGTGGTGGTGAAAAAGCACCATGGGGTACTTAGGCTTGGGAAAAACTCCATACTTTCTTCAGGTTCTCATTTCCGTGGCATGTGGGTCTGGGGATCTTACACAGTCAGCATGGCAGAACAGCTCCAGGGGGTCATGTCGTGGTGTTGGGGGCCTTGAACAGTGACCCTGCAGGAAAAGGGAGCAGACACCACCACAACCAGCGATGCTCCTGCTGGATCTGGCCTGCTGGGGATGCTTCAGCAGTTTGATGCTTAGGTAATAAATGTGGGGGAGCCCTTGCTCTCAGTAGTGGTATCAGCTCTTGCAATACTCTTGGATAACATATCTCTGGCTGGGAATATCCATCCAGCTTGGAAACATTGCTGATTCTGGTCAAATGCAGGGACTCATGCTTTGCTTTGTTCTTGTGGAAAGCACAGACTTGTGTTCCCAGGAGATGTGTCTCTTGCCCTGGACAGACAGGAGATGCGTGGGACTTCGGGGTGCTGTGTAAGAGCACCTTTCCTGGAGATGGGATCTATGAGGAAATGACCAACCAGCCTCACATCCCTTTCCCTCTGTTTGTGCTTGTCCTTTCTGGCTTAGTCCTTGCTGGTGAGTCCTGGCTTGGGCTTATGTTTCTCTTGGTCCCTCTCTTGCTTTTGGAGCTCCCCAGGTGGCATCCCAGAGCTCTGGCTGCTGTTGCTGGAGGATGCCTGCCTTGCTTTGGCAGGGAATGCATCCTCGTAGGGTTGGACTGCTCAAGAGCACCCTATGGTGACTTGTTGAGCTCAACACCCCGGACACCCGAGGCACAGCACCAGGCTGTGGGATGTCCCCTTGTTCTAGGGCATGGGCCTGGCTCCCTGGGGGAAGCTGCCTGGGTGCTTTGAGCACTCTGGCCCTGCAAGGATGATCAAGGCTTTTGCACTGCACCGAGACACAACAGCTTTCCTGCTTCCAGCTCACCCTCCTGACAGAGAGATCACACACCCGGATGCACAGGAGCCACCTCGGCCAGGCAGCTGGTGAGCACAGCCACCCATCCACAGCCTGGGAAACACGATGTGGACCAACCGTGCCCACACCCAGTCCTGGGGAGAGCATCTCTCCCCCGCGGTGGAGACCGAGGGGATGTGTCAGGGAGCTGTGCAGAAGCCGGTGCCCCGCAGCACCCCCCCGGCCTGGCGGTGGCAGGCGGATGCGGGACCTGCCCCATCTGCCCGTGCAGCAGCGCGGCGGGGAGCTAATGAGAAGCAAGGTGAGAGGCAGGAGACGGGCTGACAACTTACTGGCTCCGCAAGCTGCCGGTGGTGCGCGGGCGGCAGAAGGACGGCATCTGCCCCACCTCCCCGGCATCTCCAGCCTCATAATGAGGTTATTACCGGCCCGCTGCTTGGCGGCCGGCACCAGCATCTCTCGCCTCCTCGTCCTCCCAATTCCCACTTGTGGCTACAGGAGCGGTGAGTCAGGGAGGAAGGGATCGCCCTGCCGGGGAGGAAGGGATTGCCCTGCCCTCGCGCTTGCGTTTGGCCCAGGGCTTCGACGGGAGGGAGGGATGGTTTTGACCTTGCTTGCAGAGGAGACAGCACTCCCGTGCTCACTGCCTGTCCATCCCCGTTATTATCTCTTGAAGGTTGCTGGCCCTGCGCAGCCTGGTTTGACAGGGGGAGAAGTCTCAAAGATAATTAAGTTCCTGCAAGTTTTGTGAAAATAGACAGGCGAAGGAGGAGGATGTGATGAGGCTTCTGTGGTGGAAAGGCTGAGCCAGGAAACGGCGGCTGCCTTGTTTGTGGGAAGCCCTTCCTGGGACATGACTTGGGAAATCAGGGAATGATGCTTAACAGGGGTTTTCCCAATTCGGGTCAGCTGGGAAAAGGATAGGATTTCACACAGTGTACCCAGGAGCAGTAAGATCCTGGTGCATCCCACAAAGGAACTCACATGTGGATAACAAAGGCAGGACTTGTCCCATCAACTCCTTAAAAATTTCTTAAGGATAAAAAGCTCTGCCTGTGTGTATGCCAGCTACCAGGACAATGTGGTGTGTGCCAGCCATCCCTCTCTGCCTGCAGAGCACTGGTTCAAAGGCTCCAAACACTTGTCATCAACCCACCCCATCTAACAGCAGTTGCAAGCGGTTCTGCTGAGCCAATCACCCCCAGCACGCTATTAACGATTATATTAATTACTAATGCAGCATGAGAAACCAGTGTGTTACCAGACTGCTCCGATATCCAAAGGTTTGAAAGGCAGGGTAGGGAATGGCTGCTGCTCACCTGGCTCTGCTCCCCTCCCGCCTCAGCATAAGGGACTCGCTGGGAGGGACACGCAGGTGCCACCGCTCGCTGCCCCTGACCCCACAGCTGACCACGGGGACCTACTTCCAGGCACCCACGTAGCGCCTTGGCAGGAGCTGCCCGCGGTCGGGATGCCGGGCAGGGACCGGCCGGGGCGTTCGGCGCTCGGAGCAGCTGGCGCGGATGTCGCAGCCGATTACGGTCGAGAAGGAGGTGAGCGGGAAAGCGGTGACACCTCGCTTACGGCGCCCTGCTGTCGAGGGGCAGATGTGGAGGCCGACACATGTTCACCGCCGCCACGCCGCTAATTAATCACCTCCGCCACAGCCCCTGCCCCGCGCGGAGGGTGCGGAGCCGCTGCCAGGGTGGCGCTGGGTGTTTGTCCCGTTTGAGCCGCATCGTCCCGTCTGTGGGATGATGGGTCACTCCGCTAGCAAGGGTTAATGCAGTCGGGTTTTGGCTACTGCAAGGAAGAGGTTGGAAAAGCCGGGCGCTTTGTTCTCACCCCTCACACGGACACAAGTATCCTCTAAATCAGCGGGATCCCTCCTGGCACCACCCCGGCTTGAGCCCCCCTGGGAAGTCAGGCACCATGAGACCCCGGCACCTCACCTGCACCCTGGGGGACAGGGAGACACATGTCTGTGCTTGCAGCTGCAAGGGGTTCGGGCAGGCAGAAAAGGGGATTCCCTTCCCACTGGTAAGACCTGCAAATTCTAAATAATACAGAGAGCATGACTTCTTTTTTGCAGGAAAATGTTGATAAAAATGGAACTTTAGGGGTGTTGTCCTGTTTGCTCTGGCACAGCCAGGCATTGCTGCTCTAATTCAGCTCCCTAGAGTCACAGAACCTCAAGCACCTCCCCAGACTGGTGGTCTTTTCATTAGCCAGATGAAAAAAATCCCAACTGGAGAGTGTCACAATATTGCCGAAACCTGTTTTGTTTTTCTTTTTTGTTTGTTTGTGGCTTTTTTTTTTCTTTGCTGGGAATATCTGCCTCAAATTGCTGACAATTTTCCCCCAGCCAGGAGCCACCTCAGCCCCCTTTGCCTACATAGTCTGTCCCGAGGGGGACAGCAGTGCTGGAGAGGGGGGAAGAAGCCCCCTTCTATCTGTTTACTCCAGCTTTCCATCAACTCGAACTATTATATTTTGCAGCACACCCCGGTGGTGACCAGGCTTCAGGGACGGAGGATGAGGATGCAGTGGTCACCTTAGGGGATGCTCCGGGGCCAGCTCCCAATCCATCCCCAAAGCACCGCAGTGCCTGGGCAGCCCCGGTGTATCCCCAGGAGATGGGGACAGCGGCTGGGAACACCACAACTGGCTGGGGACCTCTCTGGGGCCTTTGCGGGTCTGCCCTGCTCCTCTCTGCGGGCAGAAGCCTCCACCTCGTGGCCGAGTCCAGAACGACAGACGGGGGACAGGAGGGCCACGACCTGGAGCTGTGTCCTTGCCTGAAGGGCTGCGGGAGAGCCCACCAACCCAGAGCCCTCTTCTTCCTCACTGGGTGTGGAAGTTCCTTTCTCCCACTGCAAATTCCTCGAATACCCCCCAATCGAGCTGGTTATTTTTATTTATATCTCTTCTGTGCATGCATTATTTCAGCAGCCAAATGCTTTCCAGAAGGTTACAAGTCTTATTTTTTTTTTTCCTCTCAATTTTTATTTCTGAAGCTGGGTTCAAGGCAACCAAAGAGGCAGAGTGGTAAAATTAGGCAGTGGTGCATCCTCACACCTCTGTCTGCTCTAAGGATGCTGGGCCCTGGCTCTGAGGGCAAGAGGAGAGAGGGGACCTCCACCAGCCCTGGGTTCCCATCCCCTCAGACTCTGCTGGCCCTTGGCTGGGAACATCAGAAGTGGAGCTCTGCCTGGGCAGGATTTGCCCATCATGTTTGCCAGCCTGGTCTCTTGTAACATGTGCATTCCTGCTCTCTCATCCCTTAAATGTGGAGGGTGTGGAATGCTAACCCTGGTGAGCCTGGGCTGAGCCAAGCCTGTCTGTGTGCCTCAGTTTCCTATTTCACAGGAGCTTGTCCTGCTTTTACTTCTTTCCCAGCCTGGCCCTTATTCCAACCCCTTTAACCAATACACAGACCAGCTCTGCCTTACAGCATCCGGCAGATTTGTCACCTAAAATCCTCAGCTCACATAACTAATGAGCTCTCTGGCCTTTCTTTATCTTTTTAATGTGACTGGGCAGCTTTTACAGGACAACTAATTTCTGACTTGTCCACCTGTGCTGCAGGGCTCTCTCAGTGCTGATTCATGCTGGCCTTGGCGTTCTGCAGGCTCAGTGGTTCTCAGGAGGAGTCACACTAAGCAAAAGTGAGGAGACCACGATGTTACCCACTTTCTAGCCTAATTCTCATCTGTGATAGATTTTTCATGGGTTGCCTGCAGATTTGGCAAACCTGGTTAAGTAGAGGACACCCCACAGCCTCTGGTCACCTGCAGAGAGAGGAGCCTGTGCCATCCTCAGCCATTGCCTTCAGCTTTCCGTCTGCTCTCAAGCTCAATACAGAAAATCAGGAGGGGTGGTTGAGGCTTTGCGGTGCTTTCATGGAGAAGAGCATCTCCTGTCCATGCTGTCCTCCATCTGTTATCAATGGTGCAGGTATGGCATGTCTGTCCAGGTGTTTCCAGGTCATCATTTCATTTAAACATTTCCCAGCTGCAGCTCCTCAATTTACCTGCTCTCATCCGGAGATAGATACGCCACAGAGCATCTGGCTGGGAGGGCCATTTTACACAGATCAAGGACCAAGTTTGACAAAAACCCCAAGAGACAAACAGCAGCTAAAAGTGAAGCCTTTAACCAGGGCTGAGAGACTCTGACACCCATCAGTTAAAACCTGGTGTTCCGAGGGGATTGGGACTTAACCTTTTCATGGCCAGTGAGGAGCATGGGGTGACTTCCAATGGGCCAAACACCTCATTATGATGGGAAACCTCTTGCATGTGTCCTCATAGTCCATACCCTACCCCAGGGTGGAGGTCCCACCACTGCTGCAGGGCTCAGGTCTCCATCCAACAGCACCACCCCATGCCTGGAGCTCCCCTTGCCTCATCTACCCGGGCAATCATGCAAAACGACAGCATTTCAGTCCAACTTCATTTTCTTGCTTTTCAAAAATTAAGATCTTATTTCTGCATCATCACAGGATTTTTTTTATTTTTTTTCCCATTTCAGAAATTCCACAGGGAATTTCAGGAAAAATGGAAACATTTGCAAATTGCCCCAGGACAGAGAATTGGGTTGTGAGCAGCTTTCATCTGGTGCAGCCTTCTCTTCCTGCCCTGTGGGATGAAAGTCACAGCAGAAGTGACAAAGACTCATAAATTCTGCAGAACAATTTAGTTCTTTCTGGAAAAAATCTGGTTGTTCCTTGAAGTGGGACTGAGAACTGGGTGTGACGTGGGGTAAAGAAAGTTTCTGCGAATGTCTGTCTCTTAATTAATATTAATACCACTCTAGCTTTTTATCTCTGCTTTAAATAAAAGGAATCCAGCCATGGCAGAGTTCCCACCACATTAAGAAACCCATGAAAGCAGAGTGATGGATGCTTTGGAAGATGGCTCTCATTAATGTCTAATCCTTCCCATCAGCCCCACTTGTCCCTGACACTTCAAGCTTGTTAACCATTTTTTGCAACAGTTTTCAGCGACTTCTGGAACTGGGGGGAGATGGCATGGCCTCCTTCCCTTACCTTCAGATGACAGTGCAAAGAAGAGCATGAAAAAGTGGTTTCTGCTCTGGGTGCCACTAGCTGCCTCTCCTTCCATCTGCCTGCTCCAGGTTGATTTGAAGAGGTCTCTCCCAGGCAAACCCAAGTTTGCAAAGCCAGAGTTGGCTGGAGGTACTGAAAAATATTTCCATTTCTTTATAATTTTATTTTTTTATATAATTTTAAAGGTCACGTGTACAGAGATTGTTTCTGGGTGCAGGGCTGTGTGGGGTTGGGGAGCCAAGGAGTGGGGGCCTCTGCTTGGACTGTAACTGCTGCCTCCTCTTGCTGCTTTGCTGGTGTCAAGGGCAATCATTGTGGGGACCTTTTGGAAACCATCAGCTCCTGGATTCATGTGAATAAGTAAGTAACTTTTCTCTCTTTTTTGAAGTAAAATCACTTTAGTGCTTGTGGAAAATATGATGGGTTTTGAGGCTTGAAGGAAACAGAAGTGGGTTTGATCTACATGGGGTTACACTTAGAAAATCCAGTGAAAGGGCCTTTTCCTGGGCACAGATATGCCATGGAAGCACTTTGCCAGCAGAGGAAAGCTCATCATGCTCATCCCTAATGTTTTTGGCAGCTCCTTGCAACCATTCACCTTTGCAGCAAGTGTTAGCTTATTGCAATGATGATAGTGAAGGTTCCTCCACTGAACACTGATTTTCCTAATTTATATCCAGGTATGTGGATGCTGATTAAGATTGTATCTCAGTGGCTGGTGACAGCACAGAACACTCCAGGAGAAAGGTGCCCATCCTTCTGCCCCCAGCCTTGCTGTGTGTCCTTACAGGGAGGTCACAGAGCCCTGACAAATGAGTCACCCCAGGGAAAATGGGTCTCTGATCCTGCTTGTGGTCTTGTGAAATCACTGGCCACTCTGGTGAGAGGGTGACCAAGATGCAGGGGCTGTTGGGAGAAGCTCACTGAGGTCTTAAACAACGTGGAGCTTCTGCACCCAGCCCAGCCATATGGGATAAGCAGGTCCTGGCCTTTCTGGAAGAGAAAGGCCACCCAAAACCATGATAATTGCTAGACTTAGTCACATACACCCGTGTTTGGGTTGAAAGTGATGGGGTGAAGTGTTTCTCGCAGCTAAATATTGCGTTAAGTTTTCCAAGCAGGAGGATGTGGAGCCCCTTGGGGTGGATCAAGCCCCTGACGTGGCCGTGGTGCCGCTTCTTCCTGCTTTCCACTAGAGGTAGCTGGAGCCACGCACAACCCGCCCAGCAGCCCTGGGATTTCCACATTCCCAACGCTAAATCAGCATCGATAGCAGTGATTAGCCTGACATTAAAGGCACATATCCCAGCTCAGGAGGTTCTTGGTCCGCAGCTCTCGCTTCCCGGCGTGGCTCCTCTCCCATGTCTGCAACCTGCATCCCGCATCCCCCGCACCACGAGAGCTGCGTCAGCACTTTCTTGGTGTAAACCCCGTAGTTTGGGGGCTTTTAAAAAAAACAGAAGCAACCCCCCTCCCTCTACTGCTGCAATTCATCACGCGATTCCTCAGCCTTGAGGACAGATGTCTGTGACTGGAGAAGGGAAGAGTAAAGCGCTCTGAGCTGTTTATTCTGCAGAGGAGGAATAGGAGAGAAGATCGGTGGCTTAAGGCTCTTTTTTTCCCTTATATTTCACTCCTTTTTTGCCTTTCTAGTAGGTTTAAAACATATATTGCCATCTGACTCTGTTTATGGAGGATGAGGAATTACCATCCAGCCCCTGTGGGTGATAGGGTGCTTGGGGGGCAGCTGGCTCTGCTGAAGGGACCCTTCTGGCTGATCCAGGGTGAAAGTGTCTTTTTTTTTGTTTTGATTTAGGTTTGTTTGTTTGTTTTGGTTTAGGGGTTTTTTTGTTGTTTTGTTTGCTTGTTTGGGGTTCTTGTTTTGGGGTTTTTTGGTGGGTTTTTTTTTTGAAGAAAAAGGGTGTATCATACAGAGCAGCTACTCCTGGGGAGTTGCAATAAGCTTGCAAAGTGAGGAGGGAAAGAAGGTCAGAAGGAGTGAGGATTATCTTCCTTCCCCACTCCCAAAGGGATTTTAGCCCTGACTTTTAATAACAGCCAGGAAAGAGCCAGACTTCATGCTTACCCAGAGGAAAAGGCCCTAACAGCATTAAGGCTCAACTAGAAAAAGCCCCTTTTTCTGGCTTTGCCATCCCCATGGAAATTGCTGTGCCAGGGCCTGCAGCCCCCTCCCTGAGCCTGCCTGGACCCTCTGCAGTAAGGAAAGCTCATGCCACCAGTCTGACCATGATTTGCTGATGGTGAGACTTCCCTGGACAAGGTCACTGGCACAGCTCTGTGTGACATGAGGGGTTCATACATGGGGTGGAGGGAGGGCCCTTGGGCTCCTCTCTGTGACCCCTACATTGCCCAGCCCTTGTATGGACTTGGCAAGTGTGTGTCCAAACAAGTGAGATCTCGTGGAGCTGAAGGTATTGGAGAAGAATAAATTTCCGTTGCATGGCTGGGGCCATCTGCAGCTCATCAAAGGTGCCCCAAGCCTGCAGCACACCACACCAAGAATGTCTTCTGGTCCTTTCGTGATACCATGGCAGATATGGCTACAGGTCTTTGGTTGCTCTTTGGTTGGGTATTCTGGCCACCAAGTGTCAATCTCGTTTGCTCTGACCAAAGCCAGCAGGCAGCTTGGTGGTTCCTTGATCCATCAGGCAGGAGGAGGCTAATGAGCCTAGGAAAATGAGCTTGGAGTCTGGCACTTTTTGGTGTTTCAGTCTAATCCCTAAACCATCGTTTGAAGGGGATCTCAAAACCATCCTTGTCTTCTCCAGAGGGTTTGGGAATGGTGGAGCGCTCACCCAGCCCCGCGGGATGAGGACGGGTGTGCGCCAGTGAGCTTTGACGGATGGAGACTGTTAATATTGAACGCATAATTATGCCGGCCAAGGCCGAGAGTCCTTCTGCAGCGATGTGTGGGGAGGGCATCAATATTAAGGCGAGTTACTAAATGTGTCTCAGAGGTGAACTCAAAGGCGTTTTGGAGGTCCAGGGCTGAGATTTGGGGCTCTGCCGTGCTGCAAACCCGTGCAGAGAAGGTTCCTGCTGGGAGCACAGCAGAGAAGAGCTGCTTTCCCTGAGCCCCCCAAAATGTCCCTGTGTCTGATAGCTAAAAGAGGAGACAGGCATGACCACCCCCTGCTCCCAAGCTCAGCCTCTCTGAAATCAGGGTATCGGCTTAAAATGCTTGTTTTTAAAGACTGCATGCTGTAAATGAATCAACATAATTAAAAACATCCCCCCAGGGTTGGGGTTTAGAGGGTGCTTGGCTGTCCTCTTGCATAAGATAGCTGGAAACTTTGTCGTGGTTGATTTCTAACACCTAAGCCCTCAAAGGCACTTTGGGTGCCTTAGGGGGGACTTGGAAACTGTGCTGGGAGCTCCCAGCTCCCTAGTGAGAACTTTTTTCATATTTATGGAGGAAATGGAGTAATTTCTCTCTATCAAAAATGAATGAAAACTTGAAAAATCTCTACCAGGTTTTATTTATTGCCTCATCTATTAAAATAGCCACATATCTATTCAAGTGTGGGGGCTGTACTTTATCTTACCTTTTCAATGAGTCACAGAACACACTTTTTTTTTTCCAGGGAGAAGATATTGCTGAGTTTCTTGCAAGGGGAGAATGTCCTGGAGGATGCCAAGGGCATGACTTGTTATCGCAGCAGCTGAGCTGCACCATCATCCTCCTGCTGCTGCCATCCAGCAGCCCTGGCCAATGCCAGCCTGATAGACCATTCCCACCCCTGTTGCAGGTAGTTTCTTCTCCTGGTTTTCTTCTCCTCTAAACCTGCAGCCATCCACTGGTGTGAGTGCTGGTTGGGTTAGAGATGCTCTGGGATCCCTGAGACACCACCAGACCCACCTGCACCAAACCTCTCAAAGGGCTGATGGACTGTTTCTAGTAGATTTGGGCATTTGTACTTGTGTTTCTGTGCTGTGGTGTGAAGAAGACACACACACACACATACACACACACACATACATACAAGTCTCCTGTACCTTTCCTGCTTTGCATTCAGTGAAACTGGTCATATTAAGCATAAGCTCCAAGTTTCTGCTAAGCCAGCCTGGTTCAGGAGCTGACCTGTTTGTGCTGGAAGGGACGTGTTTTGCTATTTGAACACCAGGTGCCCCAAAATATGTTAATTCAACCCCTGGAACAGAACCACCCTCCATTTCTTTTCTCACCTTGTCTCACACTGAATTGCAAACTCACAGCAGGGGAGGAAATTCAACCTGCTTCCCATGGTCATACCCCTGAACGTGACTTTACCTAGGACTTAGACTTCCCTCTGTCCCCAGGAGCCACCACACCCAATGGATGTCAAAGGCTTGTAGGTACCTGCTGTAAAAATCCAGCATGGGAGTTGCTGCTGAACCAGAAAATCGATGGCAGTGCTCAACACTGGGGGGACAAGGAGGGGCAGCCTCCCATGTTCCTGCCAGGAGCTCCAAGAGCTGCTCTGCCAGGTCTTCCCTTTCCACCCCTCACCACAAACACCCTTTGGTGAGGGAGACCAGCAGATTTTCTGTGGAATAAACTGTATCAGAAGATATCCATAATATTACAAATACTGTTTGCCAGGTTTGATGTTATTCCTGGTCTTTCCTGCTTACAGTAAGTGCCAGTTTTGCTACAGCTGCTTTGGGAAACTGCAGCGAGCCAGGATCTTTTTCCAGAATATGAGGCAAGTTTTAATTTTCCACAACAGGGGGTTGGTTTTAACTTTATGCAGTATTTTTTCTTGGTGTGGGTCAAGCTGAGGATGGCTTTGGCCATGGACATGGCTCAGGACTGCTGGGGCCAGTGAGCAACTGGGGGTCTGCAAGGGCTGGAGGAAAGCCAGCATCCAAGTGACAGAGACTTTACTCCTTGGGGAATGGCAGGAGGGGAGGTGTGGGTGCAAAAGTCACAACTTTGCCAGTATTTTTGTAAGCACATCAGCCCGGGGTTGGCAAAGGGCCCAGCACAGCAGGATGGGTGACACTTTCTCCTGCTGTGGCTATTTTCCTGTGGGATCCCCACACTGGTCCCACGAGCCTCGTTCCCCCCACACCCTTCCTGCCCATTCCCTGCCACGGCTCAGAAAAAGCTTTATTTATACTCATTTAGCTGCTTGCCTTCTCTCTAATTGAAATCATTAACCTTCTCGCTTAATGAAGAAGAGGACCGGGGGGAGGGCGGGGGGTGCCGGGGCCGGCCGACCCCTCCCGGGCTGCTCCGCTGACTCCCTCGACCGGCTGAAAACGTGATTCTGAATTTGGCCACCGGGAGCTAAAAGAAAAAAAAACCCCGAACAACTGCGCCGTGGTCGGGGGGCTGGCGGGGTACGGTTCCCTGTGCCCCTGGGGCCGCGGCGGGGCTGACGCCAGCATTTCATCTCGGCGGAGAAGTCATCGGCTCTGACCACGGGGAGGGCTTTGCCCGCCAGGTCCCACTTTGCTCCCCTATATTTAGCCCATTATGAATATGGAAGAGCGTTGAAAATGATTCGCCCAGACATCCCTCTGTCCAGCCGAATAACATCAAAGGTGGGAGCGGGGACGGGAGCCGCTCACCCTGACAGGGGCCCGGCCCCGCCCGGCCTCGTGGGTCACAGAGTGGGGTTCCTGCAGCCGCGTGGGGGCAAAATCACACTGGTGGCTTTAGGGACCCCCGCTGCGGGTCTGTGGGGGTGCTGTGGGTGGGCACGGTGGGATGCCGGCCGGGGGAGCTCTCCCCCCGCCGCAGTGTGCGGGCAGGCGCCCGGGGTCTCAGCTGGCTTTGGAAGGGGCCGTGGCGGGGATGCCGCGCCGTGCCCAGCTGCGCGCCGCGCTCTCCAAGGGCACCGCGGCCCCGGCCCTCCCTGCCACCACCCACCACCCCCCGGCAGCTGGGCACGGCCCTCGGAAGGGCCACGCAGCCTGGGACCCGCAGCCCGGGGACGGCTGGCGCTTGCTGCTTCCCAACGAGCTCTCTCTCCTCTCCAGCAGTGAGGGAGAGGGATGCTGCCGTCCTGGTGGGTTTGCCGATGCCTCGTTGTCCCCACTCCACTGTGCTCAGGCTTCGGCATCAAACATGTGCTGAACATCCCGGGTGAGCGACCTGGTGGCACGTGGCTGCTCCCCGGCCGTGCTTTTGCTGGGCTTGACCGAGGTATTAAACACCTTTTCCCAAGCCGGGATGCTCTCCCTCCCTTGCAGAAACCCAAACCTGCCCCAAAAGCATTTGGGCATCCTTCTGCCCAGCTCCAGAGCACAGACATTCCTTCTTTGACGTCTACACCTTTTCACCCACTATTTTCCTCCCCTGCTGCAAGGACCGTTGCTCTGTCCCAGAAGCCGGGAACAGACGGGGAGAGGACACAGAGGGCAAACTCCCTCCCGGAAGAGCCTCCCAGCTCGACTGGGTTGAGTTGGGGTTTGTGAGAAAGATTACAGTCGCTTTTGGGCACAGTGGAAAAGAGGGAAAACAGCTTTATTCAAGCCGTTAATGAAATGTCATTTGCAATTCCCTTCCATCGCTGTCACGTGGCAGATCTGCAGCACCCCCGGCTTGCACCGGCTCACACAGAGGGGGTGTTACTTCGGAGGAGGTTTTGGGAAGGAGTGGGGGGACATGCACAAAGGCATCAGAACACAACTGCCCCATCCTCAGAGCTTGGGGGCTGTGTTTGCCATGGATGCTATTGCCAAGTGAGGTGACTCAGCCTCCCCTCTCAGCTCAGGGGACAAGGAAGGGGTCAGCGGAGACCTGGCAGAGCAACACACCTTTTTGGTGGGGTCTGTCCCCAGAAATATCCCTGGGTTTTATTTTTCCTAATCTTTCATCACATATCTATATCCCTCCTCTTTCTCATGGGCCACCAGCAGAGTCCAGCTGCCTTTTTGACCCCTGCAAAGCTCAGCGACACCGTTTAGAACACCTTTTCAATCCCCCTTTTGCTACCTGCCCCCTTCTCCCCTCCTTCACCCCTTCCCAATTTCTGAGTGATCCTCCACAGTCGTGAGCAGGTTTAACTAATCTTTCTGTCAGTGGGGTACTTTATGGAAATTGAAAACTAATTAACTTTCATCTCAGCAGCTAATCGCATAAAAAGCCCAGCGTCTTGGCCTCCCTGGTCTTAAAATAATAATGGCACAGGAGCAGGGAATATCTTGATCAAGCCCACCAGGATGGGATGCTCCACAAGACAGAGCTGGGATGCCCCTGAAAAACCATACATAAGGATGGGTCACCTTCTACTGGTGCTGGACCTGGCCCCTGAATCCATCTTGCCAGTCCTACAGCCCTTCCCCCTGGCTACCTCAAATCAAGAGGTAGGGAAAAGGTATTTTGGGGCAGTTTGGGGAGAGGGGGTCGTGTGGGGCTGGGGCTGGGAGGGAAACAGAGACGTGTGGTCAAAGATGCTCTCCCCGCAGTGACTCATTCGGCTTTAATTGCTCCCTGAAGTGGCGGGCTGCTGGCGGCACCGCATCAGAGATGTCACGTTATAGTCATGCGTGAAGAGCTAATGGTCAAGGGTGACACCACCAACAAAACATCCTCGGGGAAGCTGTCAGTGGCGGGGAGGATCAAAGGGCAGGGAGAGCGGCCGTTCCGCTGCCAAGGGTTGGGGCCACTGCTGCAGATGCAGGTGCCCAGCGTAGGGGTGGTGGAGGCACCCCTGGGGGTTTGTGACCAGAACATCATCCTGCCACATCAGGGGCAGTGCAGGCAGTGCCTGAGCTGAGAGTGCTCTCAGGACCCCTGGAAAAGATTTCTTTTGGCTTTGAATCTTTGTGCTGGCACAGACTGGGAGGGCTCATATTGACAGTGTCGTCAGACCAGTGTTAGCTGGTCTCTGCTGTACCCCGTGCCAAAGGGAGGCAGCCCAGCTGTAATAAACCAGGATGTGAAGGTGGATCTTGGATACACAGTCATGGGGGCACCCACCCGTCCCTTTGGGTGTCTGTACCCTCCTGTGCCCTGGCTGGGATGCTGCTGTGCCTGGGCTGATTAGCACCTATCGAGAGCTGAAGGGAAGACCTGGATGAGAACCCTGTGTCACCAAGTGGCACGGTGGGGCCCCAGCACACCCATTGCTGACTGCGTTGCACCGAGAGTGACATGGTACAGGTGCCCTTTCCTGATGTTCTTAAATGCCAGGGGCCACAGTAGGATGCAGGTTAATGGTTCTCTGCTTTGCAGCAGTGCCAGTGTGATCCTGGTTTGCATTTGGCTCGGTGCTCCAGTTTCCAGCTGCTTCCCACTGCTCTGCTGCTGGGTGCAACATCTCTCCCCCTGCTGCCGCTCCAGTGGGATGGGGCAGCACCTCCCTGCCCTCCATCAGCAGGAGTGATGGAGAAATCCAAGTGAGAACGGCCAGGCTGCTGGAGCACACAGATCAGCCTGCTGGAGAAGCATTCCTGGCCGCAGCCATCCCGCTGAGAAGCGCGGCGAGGGAGGAAGAGTTATTGCTGCAGTCACACACTAGCTATTACCTCCCAACAAAAGGCAGCGTCTGCACAGCCAGGAGAGAGCCCGAGGACAGGGACAGCCCGGGTGACCTTCAGCGGACGCGCAGCAGACAGGCCGGAGCCCTGATCGCCCCAGACAGGTACGCCTGCAGGCGCCCCTCCACCTGGCCCAGCGCAGCGGGAGCCTCCCGGGATGCTCCCCACAAGCCTTCAACCGCTATCAGCTTCAAAGTCTTCTCACCAGCCCCTGGCCTGGGTGGGTTTTTTTATCCTTCCAGCACACGTCAAGCTTTCAGGTTTCTGAAAGGAGGCAAAGGCGATGTTGTTGTCGGCGCTTAGCTGCTGCGAGGTGCCAGTACCCAGTCTAGGGTTGGAGTTTGGACACTTCCCTGCATCATTTTCCAGGCCCTGCCTGGCAGCCAGAGCTCGACAAGGAACATGCTTATAATAACAAATGGTGAAGGCTAAGGTGACAGAACAAAAGACCTGGGGTGGGGAGTTGCTGAGCTGGGACTCTCACCTTGAGAGCCACGGGTCAGGATCTGCTGGCTGCATCACAGAAACATGGAATGGTTTGTGCTGTATCCTGTATCACCATAAAGATGATCTGGTTCCAACCCCCTGCCGTGGGCAGGGACACCTTCCACTAGACCAGGTTGCTCAGAACCCCATCCAACCTGGCCTTGAACATTTCCAGGGATGGGGCAGCTGCAGCTTCTCTGGGCAACCTGTGCCAGGGCCTCACAGCCCACACAGTAAAGAGTTTCTTCCTAGTATCTAAACTGAACCTGCCCTGTATCAGTTTAAAACATTCTATCAATAAGAATAAGAGTTATCCGTTAACCCTTAGCAGTGGCTCTGGGACATCCAGACCCAAGGGTGTTGTTCTTGTGCTGCCTCTTGCTTGAGGAGGAAAGGTACTTGAGGGAATTCTCATGCTGTGGTGAGAAACCACCTGTAGACAAGCAAAAAATACTCCTTAGCTTGACTTCTGCTGTCTGCCTTTAAACTGGCCCAAATTCACCTTGAGGGGGTGTTAGGGGGTGTAAGCAAGAGCAGGGAAAGGCCCAGCATCCCCTCATTCAGCTTCCCATGGACAGCTGGAGAGAAGCAAGTGGCCAGGGATAAATGAAGAGGGAGGGAGGAGTGTCAGTAAATGTCAAAAAGCGAAAAACAAGCAGGACTTTAGGGCCAATTAAATTTGTATAATGTGAGGGAAGTGCTGGTTAAAGACATGGCAGCAGCTGAGCTGTATATCCATTTATTTCAATCCAGTTTTCCTTGGGAGCAGAGTACTTGCATATCATTAGCACCGAATATCTCTAATAAGGCTGTCTCCACTAATAAGCAAAAAAAAAAAAGCTAATTAACTTTGTTTTTCAGTGAGCCAGGGTGGCCCCTCCAATGCCTTTTCCTCCAGTCTGGAGGAAAATGTGTCTTGAGACACAGGTCCAAATGTGGGAGGGGGAGCAGGGTTGTCTGGATTGTCCCATGCAGGAAAGTGCCACCAAGCTGAGGGTGGCCCCAGAGTGATCCATCCAGCCACAATGTCTGACACCTCTTAGCTGGTGGGGAGAGGTTGTTAAAGCAGGTTTGGTGCCCAAGCTCTGTCAGAAGCGTCAGAGAAGCACTGTGACTATCCAGAGTGATACCTGGAACACACAGGGCCACTGCCTCTCAGTGCCTGTAATTAAGGGGATGGAGGAACCAGTCTGAGGTGGAAGTGGCTGCAGGTTGTATCTGTCCCTCTGAACTCCTCCCAGTGCATGACCAAGAATGATCAGCCACAGCCTTCCCAAGTCTGTTGTGTCCCCTCCACCGAATCCCTTGTCTGGAGGCTGCAGCAGGGCTTGTCCCTCTGCTCCTCCACACAATTCTGCACTGCCAGCAGCACTGCAGAGCACTGATGCTGTCATGACATGCACTGTGCAGGAGGGAGCCTGGCCTTTGAGGGGCGACACTGGGGCTGGCACTCCAGCACTGACAGCACTGGCCACACTCAGCCACTTCTGCAGGAGGGCTCAGCACCCAGAGGAACTCAATGGTGGCAGCTTCTCTAATTTTTTTCCTCCTGATTTTCCAAGCATGAAACGCACTGCTTGGCCTCACCAGGATTGCAAATCCTATGGGTTCATAGGTCCAGGTCCCTTCTACCCAAATCCATACACATGTGTATATGTAAATGCACCATATAGGCGATTATATTTATGCCTTCTGTTTCATACAGAGGTCACAGCTGTGCAGCTGCCAGCCCTTTAGCACAGCAGACTTTTCCATGAGCCCAGCCATGCTGGAAGCGGGGCCGATTTATCTGAGCCCCCCGCCTGGCAGAGGGCAGCTGGGAGCCCCCCATGCCTGTGCCAGCCCCAGGCAGCACTCCCTGCTTCCCTCACAAACCTCTTAGTCCCGAGTTAATTAATTGTCATCAAATAACCTGCATGGCCACAGCTGGGACAGCAGCTTCACCTTCACCCTGGCTTGTCCCTGCGGTTCTGGACTCCGAAATGCAGCCCCAGAGTGGGGGTCTTGCTGGGACAGGAGGGGATCTCACTGGGAGAGGGGGATGTCTTGATAGGAGAGGGGGTCTTGATAGGAAAGGAGGGGTCTCAATAGGAGGGGGGGTTCTCAGTATGATAGGAGATAGGAGAGGAGGAGTCTCTCGATAAGAGAAGGGCCTTGATAGGAGAGGAGGTCTCTGTAATAGAGGGGGTCTCAAAAGGAAAGGAGGGGTCTCAATAGGAGAGGAGGGGACTCAATAGGAGAGGAGTTCTGGATAAGAGAGGGAGTCTGGAGAGGGGGTCTCAAGAGGAGACGGGATCTTGATAGAAGGAGAATCTCAATAGGAGGAGGGTCTCAACAGGAGAGGGGGGGTCTCAACAGAGGAGTCTCTTATAAGAGAGGGGTCTTAATAGAAGAGGGGTCTGGGCAGCAGCAGGGTCACTAGCATGGCCCTTTTTGTTTAGTTGGGGAGGGCATTTCATGCAATGACTGCACATGGCCCAAAGGACGAGTTTTGAGGCTGCTCGATGGGATTTACCCACTTAATGCCCCAACCAGGCTCTGGAAATGCCGGAAACCATGGACACTGATCTCAGGAGTCGAAATTCCCCATACTTTGCAGCATCTTCCCATGGCCCCAGAAGCTTGCAATAGCTGTGTGCCGGCAGGCACTGATGGGGACCCTCCATAGGGTGGCCCTTACAGCGTGGTGGTCTGGCCGGGAGAGGCTGGCAGGCAGGAGAAGCTCTGGGATCTGCTGGAACAGATGTTTCTGTGCCATAATAAAAGGTTAAATATTTTAATAAGCATTAGCCACATGTTGAAGGTAAAATGAGCTGCTTGTTTTCACTCTTTTTCTTTTTTTTTTCTTTTTTCCTTTTTTTTTTGTATGCAAATGAAGTGGAAGCTTATTAACGAGATGAGAGGCTGGAGCCTAATTAGCAGCAGGACAAGGGAGCTGTGCTGGAGCTGAGTCAGCGAGTGTGAGAATCGCTGGCGCGGTCCCTGTCATCGCTGCCCTACTGCCAAACCACCCCAAAAACCAGGAGAGTTGGGCAAAATCCGTGTGGTTTTGGAAGGGTCGGGGGGAGATCAACTTCACTTGGGGTCCTACCTGTACATAGCTCATGTGGGTCACCCCAAAGCCACCTTCCTGACTTTGTTCTTCATGCTGGCCGCATGGCAGCTGGGATTTTGCAGTGTTTCCATTTATATATTGAATATTTGGGGGCAGTGCCACCAACCCGGGTGGGGATGGACAGAGCAGGACTGAGGTGTTTGTGGTGTGATCTCGTGGTGCCACTGGCAGGTGGCAGTCCCTGTGGAATTTGTTTTAGTGAGTATTTGCTCCTGATTATGTCTCTTTTTTCATTCTGAAGAATCATTTTCCCACGAAGAAAACAAAGGGGGAAAAAAAAGGAACTAACAAAAATTAGGGGAACTTCTTTCTTTCTTTCTTTCTTTCTTTCTTTATTTTTAATAGATAATCTTTATTTTCTCTCATCCTTTTTCCTGTCACCTCTTCCTTGCTCTGAGTTCCTTCAAGCAGAGGAAAAACCAAGCCTGCCGCAGCAGTGCAGGCAGGGGCTGCCCGCCCTGCGAGGGGGACGCGGGGGGACTCGGAGTAGCCTCCGAACAAGAAGCTGCCAATAAACCCCTCCTGTAATTTGCACCTTCGGAAGGCGACAGCAGCCGTGCGGCCCCTTCGTTCATTTGCATTTTTAATTAGCTGTGCTCTCCCCGCGCCCCTCAGCTGCCCTGCCCGGGGCCAGCGATGGCTGTAGGCAAGCGGGGTTCATTTTGGGGCTGAAGGAAGTGTTTTGGTGGCCCAGAGGACGGACGAGGCGGCAAGGCAGTGACGACATTCCTCTTTCATTTTTTTTCCTTTTTTTCTGATATATGTTTCTTTCTCTTGGTCTTGGTCGGTCCAGCCCTGCCTCCGTGCCATCCATCTGCCCCTTCCTCTGGGCTCCTTCCTTACCATCCTCCTCCTCTTCCAGCACCGAGATCCCCCTCACATCACTATCTGTGGGTTTCCTCTTCTCATGCAACCCCCAGCTCTGGCAGCACACAGGATTCCACAATTTCCCTATAAAGCTATTAAAACTCTACCTCATTAGCAATAATTAAAAGGTGTAGCACATATTCTCAATAGCTCATGCCTGCAGGCAGGGTAATTTATTTTATTTCATTTCATTATTTTATTTTATGTTATTTTATAGTTTTGGTTTGAGTTTATTTTGTTTAATTTAATTTTATCTCATCTTTATTTTATTTTACCTTATTTTTTATTTTTTTTTTATTCTTTTATCTTCTTTTACTGTATTGTAATTTTATTTTACTAAAATTTATTTATTTCATTTAATTTTCTAGGCTCCTACACTCACCATGCCCAAAGGATGGGCAGCATCACCCATCTACCCCATCCCCACGGTGCTGGCAGAGGAGGGACATGGGCACAGCCACCACCTCCCACCCACCCAGAGGGGGGGGTGGTGCTGCCTGCATCCAAGGCACAATAAAGTATTTTACTACAAAGCAGAATTACTCCAAAGACTGATGGGCTGACTTGTGAGACCCACTCACATTTATGGAGGTCGTAAGTTATAGACTCCCGGTGAACTGGAGGAAAACATAACCCTCGCCTTTTATAGGCGAAACTTCTGCCGTATATTAAATTCTCCAGCAAACGGACGGGGCTTTACTGCCAACTGTAACTTTAACGTCTCCCAGCCCCTCGGTTAGTGGGGAGGGATTATTAATAACCAGGGTGTGCATGGCCAGCCCTCGCCGTTTGCCCCGGTGACGGTGGCTCTTGGCTGGAGCTCCCGGTGCGGGGATACCAGCCCGGGAATGCCGACAGCTGCCTGCGGGGGGATAAACCTGCCAGAGGCATTGCGCTGGTCAGGACGTGCCCCGGGGAGCTTGGGAGAGACCTGGAGCGTCCCAGGGGCATTGGCAGGTCACCAAGCCGTTGGTTTCTGCTCACCAAAAGCCTTTTGAAGCTTCTGTTGTGGGTATCTGGGGGACTCAGTGCATGCCATGTCTCTCCCCCCATCCCAGTTTTTGGTCTGAAGTATTACAATGTGAAATGGAAAAGGTGCAGAAGCATATCCTCGGGGTTTGCTCTCACCCAGAGAGCAAATACCTATTTTTCGTTGCCCAAATGCAGGGAAGTAGGGGGAAAAAAATCCTATAGGTGAGTAGCAGGAGGAGAAGGGAAAGGTGTGGACGCAGAGAGGGAGAAGGGGATAGTAAAGAAAAGGCAAACAATCCAGTTTGCATCCTGTGGGTTTGGTTTCTCTTCGAGCTACAAGCAGACCAGCGAGGGGGAATAGAAGGGAGGAGGATGCTGTGACTCCTCCAGCTGCCCCCAAAAGCTCTCTGCATGTGCCCTTTTCCCACCTTAAAATCATCTTTTTTACAGAGAGGGGGAAAGACTGGAGCTGGGAAGGGTGCAACATGCTCAAACCCACCCTGGCACCCACAGGATGTGTGCCAGGACGCCCCGCCCCAAAGGGACTCCCATCACCCCCCTCTCAGCATCCCTGCCTGCCACCCGCCTTTTTGGGGCGATTCTCTCACCGGGGCCCGGTGAGACTTAGCATTTCTCTGTTTGGAGCTGGGATGAGCGTTTATTAGAACTAAACAGCTGGGAGCAAGATGATATTTAAACTGGTATTAGGAGAGCACCGGCGGAGGGAGATAATTCCTGGGGCGGTCTGGCAGCGCGGCGGCCGGGGAGCTCCTGGGGTCTCCTGCTGGAGAGCGATACAGTTAATTTGCAGCCGGAGCTGGAGGCTGGCCCGTGCTGATATTGCCGTGTTATTTAGAAGAGAAAGGTCAGGCTGGAGATTGAATAATCATTGACAAGAAATCCATGGGGGAGCGGGGCGGCAGCTCCAGGCGAGATGCAGCGTCCCTGTGCTGACTTCCCAAGGGGATTCTTTCATGCGCTCTGGTCCCCGTGGGGTGTCGGAGGTGTTTGTGGCAGGGATCCTGTCCCCCTTTCTCCAGCTTTGGGAATTACGGCCACCCTCTCCAGCTGCGCCCTTTTCCATCTAATACCTCCATCTCCGGAGGTATTAGAGCTGTCCTGGTTTTCATCCTACGCACAGGCTCTTTTTTAAATTGCAAATTATTCTTAAAATTATTTTTTTTCTCAGAAACGTTTTCAATTTTTTTCTTTCTTTCTTTCTTTCTTTCTTTTTTTTTTTTTTTTAAACTAAAACCCCCCCAGGAAAACAGAAGCTAGAAAGCTTTCCCCTGCTCCCCAGCCCTGCCCCAGCCCTGGGTGTGATAAGGAAAATCCCCATTCTAGCTTTTTTTGGAAAGAAGTGCACTAACAAGTCCAACAAAGCAGTGAACCAGCAATGACAATGAAAGCTTGAAAATGAGTTTTTTGCATGGACAAATCCACATGTCCAGAACGACTCACCTCCTCCAGGGAAACTGAGGCACAGTGGGAGGCACCAGGGATGCTGCCTGAGGTGCAAATCACATCCCTCTGGCTCCCATGCTCATGCCACTAGGAGAAGGACTCTTTGCTCACTCCCCTGTTGCACCCCGAAACCTTCCCGCCCCCTGCACCCCCTGGAGAAGGCACCCAAGGTATTTTGCTTTCCTCTTTTTTCTCCCAAAAAATACACCAGGTTTGGTTTCAGGGTTTTTTTTTTTTTTGAATTTTTTTTTTTTTTGCAACAAAAGAAACTATTTATTTGGAATATGCATTACCAGTACAAATCAGGAAACTGTAAAACCTACACCTTGTTAGTATCGTCATAGAACATAAAAGTCTCAGTTGGGATCAGAAAGACAGAGGCCTTTTTTTTCTCTTTACAGAAGCAGAAAAGCTTAAAGTTTCAAAACCAGGTCGGAACAGAGAGTCTTTTTTTTTTTTAGGGTTTTTCCTTTTTTTTTTTAATATTTGGAATCCATTAGGAAGAGAAAAAAAAAAGATGGGGGAAAAAATAGAAAAGAAAAAGCAACTCCGAACTGGATCATCTTTACAAGGGATAGAAAGGGCTTTGCAAGAACAAAAAAAGCAAACCGACAAAACCAACCCCCCAGGCAATGTCTGATTTACATCGTCTTAATAATAATAAAATAATAATAATAATAAAGGTGTATGAAAACAAAAGGACTCCAGGAAACCTTGGGATTAAAAGTAACACCCCAAACCCTAAACCGTTCAGTGATGTGAAAAGCTCAGGTTTTTTGGGAGGAGTGGGGGAACTGTTTTAAGAGAAAACTGAAGTGATGTCAAATAGCATCTTTCTTAGCGCTTTTCCTTGAATCTCATGCCACAGCCACACAGATTTTAGGCTGTATTTGGGGGCTTTTGGGCCATGTCCCACCATGGGTGGGGGCTGCATTGTCCTGTCCCTTGTCCCTCATCCTTCTCAGCACATTGGTGCAGCCAAAGCTGAGGGCCAGGCTGCAAGACCCCATTCTCAGCAAGGTCCATAGGCAAAAAGAGGTTGGAACTTTCCTCACTTCGAATCCCTCAATTTTGGGCCAAGGGGGATACTGGGATTCAGGGCAGAGCATATGGGCATCTATACGATTTGGGGAGGATTCAAGCCCTTTCATCACTTCCATGCAGCTCAGCAACACCCCCAGCATGGAAACCCATGGGGGTTCAGCACCTGACTCCCCATTCCTCCCTGAAACCCCTCAGAATTCCGTCTCTCTTCGGAGACATAATCCCACCGCTCAGCCCCAGGGCAGCCACAGAAGGATATTCTAGAGCTGGGAGTTGAAGGGAGTGGGGAGAAGAGGAACACCCCCCAAAAAACACCAGCATCACTTTTCACATCACTCTGGTCACAGCTCAAAAGCGCAGGGGAAGCGGCAAGGCCATCGTCTTGGACAGGTCAAAATAAACTTAGCATCATCATCAAAGCCCCCCCCTCCCATCCCAAATAATGCCAAAAAAATAAAATAAAAGGTCATTTCTGGGTCTCAACGTTAAGAAACATAAAGTGTTAGACTGTACCTATTAATGCTCACTATTCCAACCATTTTTTTCTTTTTAAAGTTTTACAAAATGAATTACCGTCACTTTTTAAACATTGTGTAAGAAGAAATGAGTGTGCACAACTCTACACTTTTCTAGCATTCTTGAACTAATTCACAAATGCGAGAAAATGAAAAAAAAACAAACCATGGGAAAAAACAAACAAACAAAAAAAAGGAAGATGAATGTAGGTAGTTTGATGTTATAAACTATACAGGAATGAAGCGCTTGTTGCCACAGAAAGAACAGGGACAGGACCTTCCCCCTGTTCAGTTTTGCGTGCTAAGAGGGTCATTTTTTATTCTTTTATTATAAACACTATTAAATTCCGACTGCGTTTTTGGTTTTTTTTTTCTCCTTTATCTGAATATACAAGAACATTCATTATCAAATGTTCGTTATCATCAATACTACAAAGAACGAGACACAAATCGCAAGAAACAATGGAAAATGTTAATAAAGCTGAAAGAATCGTCGAGTTTTTTTGTGATTTTTTTTTACTTTTTATTTTTTTTGAGTTTCTGCAGGTTTTTTTTGTTTGTGTTTTTTTTGTGGTTTTTTTTTCTTTTTTGTTTTGTTTTGTTTTTTTGGTATCGAAGTCAGGTTTTTCTGGGCAGAAAAAAAAAATAAAAAAAGAAGAAGAAAAAAAACCCCACAACACTCAGGGCTGGAGTAGGGGAGGAGAATGGGGAGGAGAAACAAAACCCAAAAATAAAAAAAGCAAAGAAAAAGGCAAGCAAGCAGCTACGCCAACGCAAACTGGAGGGACCAACTGGGGAATCCAGGAGGTGATTTGCAAAGTACCATGGAGGAGTGAGTGCCCGGCCCAGGCAGGGGGTGCCATGGGCAGGGGGACAGGCAGGAGGGGCAGCGGCTGCAGGGCAGGGGAAGGCAGCCCCTGCATGGGCTGGCTCTGGTAAGCAGGTGGTTTCAGCTCATTCCCAGTTGGTTCCCAGGAGGGACCGTGGCATTCCTGCAGGCATGGCACTGCTGCTGCTCCAGAGAACAGACATGACCCAGTCCCACATCCCTGAAACACTTTGCCAGAACAGTTTTGTGTAAAACAAGCTAGAAGTGGATAAAAGGCAGCACTGAGGGAGGCCACGGGAGGAGGAGGAGGAGGAATGCAGGAAGGTGCAGGGCTGGGGAAGGTGGGCAGCACCCAACTGTCCTTGCAGGGAAACAACCTTCTCGGTGCTCCTACCACAGGTGGGAGGCAACCCTAGACCTCGCATGTCACATCCCACTCTGCCATAGGGTCCCCATCCCTGGCATGGATGCAAAAGGAGCAGAAAGTGTCTCACTGTTGGACACATGAAGCCCCTGCACTGCAAGGTGACAGTGTGTCAGAGCTGTGGGCACACCACTGCTGTGCCCTGCAAGCCAAGGACCATTATTTTTTCCAGCAAAAAGGTGAAAATTTTTTTGGCAGAGCTTTAAACAGTTCTTGCTTAACGCTGCTCTGTGCTGGCAGTTCCCACCTCAAGACCAGCACAAGCAGGGTGGGCATGGACATTCAAAAGCATGAGATGCAGCCAAGAGGTACTGGGATCCATCACAAGGTGCCAGGCATGCTGCACCCACACCAGTCCCCACGACACCCAGGGTCTCGCTGCGGGCTGGCTCAGCTTCCTCGTGCCCGCTGGAAGAGCCGACGGCCAAAAGTACCGCCCTGGCACAAAGCTTAGCCCAGGGAAACTGGTGCTGCCTCTCCCTGCTTTTCCATGAAAGCCATGTGCTTCCAGCATCAGCCACCTGAAGAGGGGCGTTTCAGCAGGATGAAGCCTTGATTACCAGCCACCACTGACTGTCCAAACAGTGGATTAGAAAAGCTGGGTAGAAAATTCCATGATTTCTCCTGTGGTCACTGTTCAGAGTAACTCTTGGGATAAAACCAGCCCCTTCACAGCAGAAAGGCACCCCCAAGGGAGGCACCCACTCAACCTTGAGGGTTTCACCCTCAAGCAAACCTGTGGCACTGTAACCAAAAGCATCCAACACGCTCAGCCCACCACATCCAGCCTCTGGGATCCTGCTGCCCGTCCCTCACTGCCAGCTCGGCAGGGCTTTGGGAATGCAGAGGGTGGCACAAACCTCTGCAGGTCCTGCCTGCACTGGGGAACCCACCTCCTCCTCTCCCACACCATGGCACGCTCCTGGAAACATGAGTCAGCACTCTGTGACACTCTCCTCACCAGGAAAAGTCCACCACCAGCCTCCCTAGGTGCTGTGGGAAAACTGCTGGGGCCCCACTGACTATCCATGCCTGATCCCACACGCTTCCACGGAGGTGCTCAGCGACTTGTTATCAGCGATGGCTGTTTCTCACCTGCCTCTGCCTTCTTTCCTGGCTCATCCAGCTCACAGCAGCCAGCGGGATGTGTGGCAGAGTAGGGCAGGTTTCCCCGGACTGGGAATGGGCTGGTACCTACTGGAAATGAAGGGGAGCACACTGGCTCCTTCTACGTGCGCAGGGGCTGTGCCCGCCCGCCCTGTCACCGCGGTGCCCGAGGGACAGCTCACCGAGGCAGGGCTGGGCACAGGAGGCGATGCTGGGGCCAGCAGAGGCGAGGTGGTAGCAGGCCTGCGGTGGCAATTCCCTACGGAGAGGTAGCATGAGAGACAGGGGGGCGAGGGGGCTGCCTGCCAGTGAGGGAGCGAGACGTGACTGAGGGACGTTCGCGGCTCCTCAGAAAGACACCGAGCGTGAGGCTGTACACTGGTCTGGGTTGGTTTGTGAGGTGGCGGTGGATTTTTGTTTTTCCTCCTTAAAATCCTTCTACCTGTTGACATATCCTTCGGTGGGAAGGGGTGAGGGGGAGGAAGTGGTGTTGTGGTGGTAGTGGGGAGGGGGAAGAGCGGCTTCTACCCAGAAAAGAAAGGGAAGAGAGTATAAAGAAGTGTCCAGATTGGCTGAAAAAAGCATCCCGACGAAGAGAAGAGAAGAGAAGGAGTCTTCTTGTGTGTGCTGATTGGGTTCACCTCCAGTCTGACTGCTGCGGTGTTAGGAGAGGCCCCCTCCCCTCCCGCCCCCGCCGGGGCCGGCTCAGCCAGGGATGCAATTTGCTGCGAGATCAGTTGGAGGTATCAGAGTGAACGCTGCCAGGGCCTTCTGTGGGGGAGGTCACCGACGATGGGGTAGTAGCGTCTTGCCAACCTCCATTAGCCTGTGGGAAGAGAGACACGGAGATGTCAGTCACCCAATGGCACGGCACACATGGCCCTACTCATGTCACCCATCCACCTCAGAAACCCCTGTTCCTCCCTCAGCAGGAACCAATGTAGGAGGCAAAGATTTCCCATCTGGGTTCCCACCCACCTCCCACCCCATCCATAGGGTTGGGGCCAGAAACAATTCTGTTACAAACAGGGGTTTTGATAAACTGCAAGTGCTCATAGAATGTCCGTCCCTTAAAACTATTTCTCCAAAAAACCCTGAGCTCTGGCTGCTTGGGTTTTCTTTTACCACCAAATATGACCATTCCCTATATGGAAAGAGGAAAATAGCAAACATCTCACTCCAGAACCCCCTGCCTGGATGTTATCTGAACCCAAGTGCTATGAACATGCAGAACAAGTAACAGGTCCCAAGGGACTGCTGAGCTGTGCCATGTCCCCCAGAATAGCTCTGTGTCCCCACCTCCTTGAGAGAAGCCAAGATACAGTGCAACAGAGGTGCCACCTGAGGGTTTGTACACCAAAGCATGGCAGACAACTTGTTTATTCTTCTAAAAACAGGTGCTGAGCTAAATTCTCCAGCCTCTCAAGAGCAGAGCTACTGGAGGGCCCTGGCTGCTGCAGGCAGGAGCCAGCGGTGCACAGAAGCTGCTCCTCTGTGGCTGCCATCCCCTTTGGAGAGGAGCAGATGTCGCACCCAACCTCCTCTACTCACTGTGACATTGATTCAGTGCTTGGCTAATTAATCCTTCCCAAGCGCTGCCCAAGCTCCAGTTGGCAGCAGTCGCTGTCCCGCTTTAGCAGGTTAGCAAACCTTGGGTGCAAGTGTGAAACCAGACTGTGCACAAGCACTACCAGCCCCATGAACCCCTCGCCTGCAGGGACCCCATGCCCACTGCCCCCACCAGCTTCCACCCACACCCGGGCCCCGGCCCACCATCCCTGTGCTCCCCGAGATGCAATATCCACCCTTCCACGTCTTGGACTGCTGCAAGAGGCAGCAATTACTGTAGATTATCAGCCCGACAATGACAGGCCGTGTGAAGAGAGACACAGAGCCAACTCCACCGCCCCGAGACTGGCATATTCAAGTACACTTAGGACATTAATAGCAATTTACGTGCCATCAGTGAGAGAGAACCACAATAGCTGTGCTGGCAGCCTCTTATTACCAAGCCTGTTATTTGTTGGAGTTACAAGCTATAATCACAACAGAAACTTTCAAAACCCTTATCTTCCGTGACGCACCAAATCTATTTCAGAGCCGTAATTGCTATGTCACCGGAGAGTTTGCTGCTTAATGCACTCAGATGCCATTTAGTGTTTGCAGGGTCATTACTGCGAGCAGGAGGGGGGAGAGCAGAGGGGGCCGTGTGGAGCAGGGCTCCGTCCCTATTGTGCTCAACTATTTTTAGAGAGGCTTTTGCACGCCAGTCACGGCTGGAAGGAGTGAGAGGGAGAGCGTCTTGCAGGCAGTGACTGCAGTGTCTCCATGTTTAGCACCCCTCTCCCCAAAATGCTGGGAAGCCCCATGGCACTCAAGTCTGGGAATCAGCCTTCCTGTGTTGCAGGAGTTTGTGTGGCTGAACACCACCTTGGTCACACCCAGCGGGAAGTCAAGAGAACGTTGGGGAGAGACCTTCCACAGACCCCACACCCTCCTGCTCACCCAAACTGGGAAGGCCAGAAGGTACAGGTCAAGTGATGGAAAGGAGGCCCCAAGGTTGGCCATGACATCTTGACAACATCCTTTGGCATGGACAAGCCCTCTCTAAGGAGGCCAGATCCTCCCCAAGGCAGAGGGCACACAGACACCATCCCCACTCATTCAATGGAGTTCACTCCACTGCTGCACGGATCAAGCCACATGCAGGATGCATCCAAGTCCACCCAGATGGCTCTGCCTCTTTCTGAATCAAAGAGATCTCTTGGGATCTGAGTGTACTAAATTGCTTGGGATCTCCCTGAAAGATAAGGGAGTCTTTTGAGGAGGCTCCTGCTCCTTGGAGATCCTCTAAGGAGTGTCTGCACACAGCTGTGACTTCCTCAGGAGGGGCACTAGCCAAAGACATAGCAATGGTCTCCAAGACATCTCTTCAGATGTCCCCTTCTTGTGCCAAAAAACAGGCAGGGCCTTGGTGACTGTCCAAGTCTGGAGCCCCGGTGATGGATTGCTGAAGCAACTGGTTTTGGTGCCCGTTTCCATAGGTCTCAGCATTTTTGTCACCTCCAGCAAGTCTGGCTGGCTCCCTGCCCAGGCCTCCTACGTGGGGCTGGGAGATGACTTTCTGCCAATTTTTAAAGGTGCCTTCTGCTTAGCACAGAGGCTGTCTCGGCATCCCACCTTCTGTGACCAAATCCCTGTCCCACCATCGATGGTCATGGGTGTCAGGTTAGCCTGCAAACACACCAGATACTGGCAAGTCTGACAGACAGAGCAGCCTTAAAGAGGTTTCAGATCTCTGAGCTTTTAAGAGCTTGTATCAGGGTCTCATTACAATATGCGCTGAAGGTCTTATTACACACCAGAGAATCCAGCCTTGTCTGGACATCCCTTTCCAAGGGTCATGTCCAGGCATCCCTGGCCATCAGAAGACACCAAGGCATCTCTGATGGATGGAGTTTGGTCACTGAAGCCCTGCCAGACCAACTTCCACACCCCAGCTGGTGGTTATGACCACAAACCAAAGCTCGACCATGATGGTGAACTGCAGCTTGCTGAGGAATAGAGCAACAACTTTCTTCCCAAGGCTCAAATGCTTAGAGCAAAAGGTCTCAGCCCAAGTGAGGAGCTCTCAGCTCCTATAGGTACCAGTGCCTGGTGACCCTTGCTGACAAGACTGGATCCAAAACTCCCCCTCACACCCACCACCATCCCTGTCCACACACACTATTCTGTAAACAGGCACAGCTCTGCACAGAAGTGGTTTTAAATCAAAAACCTCACACTCTGATGAACTTAAAAAAGTCTCTCATTTTAGACTTTTAAACAAACTATAAATTAAAGTCCAAAAAGAAATTTCTGAAAGGGCTGTTCTTTAAGATGACTACAGTTCTCTCATTCATGTGGGGGAACTAGAACACTCTGTGGATTTACAGCCATGGGACAGTGGCAGGAAGGGCAACGTTTTGGGCTGAGACCCTCCAGAGGACTATGGCAATAAAGATCCAACTTCTACTGGAGCCCAAGAGAACCTGAGTATCTAAATGCTTTGAAATCCCTAAACTCAGGAACCTCCTGGGTACACACATGGACCCCACAACACTGTCTAGAGAGCCCAGACACTTAAACCCTCACTTAATGGTGCAAAACCCTACACCTCAAAGTTTGCCAAAAGGGTTGGCTCAGGCCCCAAACACCCCCTCCTTTCAGGTGTGGGGGGGTCTTTCCTTCCTCTCAGTGTGACCCAAGCCTGGGTATCCGCCACAAGCATCCCCATCCCTTCCTGGGACCGGTGCTGCCTGACACTGTCTCCACCTGTGGAGGAGAAGGAATCGGTTCTCCCTCAGCCTCAGCCATCCCTGCGGGTCACGGGGGTGGGGTGGCTGGGACACTGCCCATTATCCTGCTAACGATGCAGAACCGACTCCAGCCCTTTCCACCCTGCAGAGTGGCCTGTCAGCCGTGGAGCAGCAGAGCCACGGAGGGAGCTGGGCTTTGGGTAGATTCCTCTTCTCAGCTGTCACGACTTACACGCATTTAAAAATTCATCCCCCATCAAGGAAGGCAAACCCCGAGCGTTGTGTCCCCTGCCAAGGTTTCCAGCAGTGGAGCCGGGCAACCTGCCGCTGCCTTCCCAGCGCTGACGGGCTCCGGGGATGACTTAACCTCAGCCCCGTGCAGACATCATTGTGACAGGGCTCTTGACTAGGTTTCGGCTCATCTCCTTCCAGCAGCTCACGGGGATGCTCGGGTGATGCGGGGACGGCAGCTTTCTGTGTCACAATCAGCTTTCCTCCACATTCTGCTGCCCTTCCTTGGCATTAAAGGGTTCAGGGAGAGTCAGGGAAGCCCTGCCTGCCACGAGCCAGCCACCCTGACTGCACTGAGGAGTTCCCCAGGACCTCGCCCAGGATCGATGCTTCCAAGAGGGCAGCTGCACTTCAGGGTGGACAAACTGGGATCAAGAGACCTCACTGGGTGGGAAGACATTAAGTGACAATAAAAGTTCCAGGCTGGAGCTTTTATCCTGTATCCCCAGGATACAGGGGAAACAAAACATTACCCAGAAGACGCCTCCTAAACTATCTGCTTAGCTCTGGACTCCCTCATTCCCTGTGACTACCATAGCTTTTTGGGGAAATGAGCAGTCACCCATAAACCCTTTGCCACCCTGCCTGTCTCTTAACAACATTCAACATGGGCCAATCTGGGTTTCTGTCCTCCTTGAAAACCAGCCTGAGGAGACATCAGGTGCCAAACATGCCAGGTCCCCATTTGGAAAGGGCAGGGGGAACCGATGAGCCCCCGTCATGCTAAGTTCAGCAGTTCCCAGTACTGCTCATGGGAACACTGGTTCTCCCATTACCACAGTCAAAAACACCAGTCCAGGTCTTCTCGTCCCATTTGGCTTTCAAGTTTCCACTCTCTCTTTCTTCTCCTCTCCCCTGCTGTCCCCTCCCTGCCCTGTAATCCCTGGCAGCAACTACCCCCCCGCCCCCCAAATTTTGGCTTAACCCAGGCCACTGTTATTTTCCAAGCCAACTGCAACTGTAATCAGCTCAGCCTCTTTCCTTGGGGGTATTTTAATTTATACAAAAGTATCATCTCTTATCATGATCAGCCTGCGATTCATTTACTCTCCAAGTATTAAAAAGCCAGAAAGGGAATAAATTCAGTGCACGGAGAAATTAATGCGGAACGATAGGCTCTTTCATGTGGCATTTCCAAGTGCCGTTTTTGCAAGGGGCTTATGTAATGAGACATAATTATCTGCACATGTTCAATTACATTACTTCACAAATCCTCCCTGCCTCTGCCTCCTTGACGTCAAGCCGCCCACTAAGCCCCGGTGCCCGCAGGAGAGGGGAGCACAGCCCCCCGTCCCACTGCACCCCCTCCCCACGCCGACAGTGGCCATCACACAATGATGGCCCACAGATGGTCACATGCCAGGTCACCACAAATGGCACAAGCTTGGCCAGAAGGGTGATGGGACTAGACAGTGCACCCTACAGGGGTCTTGGCTGCAGGACCACCACCCCACCTGGAGGACCATCACCTCCCTTCCCAGCTCAAGACCACCCCATTTTGACCTTCAGCCTCCTGGAGGGGCACTGTGGCAGCCTGTCATGTCCAGAGTCAGGCGTCCCCTCCTCTGTGCCACCCTGGACACCGCTGCCACCACCCACTCGATGCTCACAGCCTCCTTTTCCAGGCTGCCCTCCTCTCCCAGCTTGCTGTCACCGCCACTGAGATGGTGGACGATTGATCTGAGAAATGAAGTTGGATTGCTGTCCCGAATCTACACTGGGTTCTCCTTGTGTGTGTCTGATCGATTTCCCCCTGTGCGACACAGCTTGTCGCTACAAATTTTCATGCTAGTCAGAACCCGCCAGCGCACCCAAGAACAAGGAGAAGATCCTCCAGAGACCGCCCTCCCCCTTGCATCCTCCCCCAGCCTGGTTGGGCGAGGTTTTCTTGGGGTTGACGTTGGTTGGCTCTGTGGGGTTTTTTTCTCCTTTTATTTGCGAGCGTTATTGCTGCCAACCCCATCGCCACCGCGCCTTCGGACGCCGGCCGGGGGTGGGTTATTTTTAGACGGTCGCTCAAGGATGGCGCCATTGGCCTCTGCGTGGAGCCACCTCTGGACCGGGGCGTTCGCGGTGACATTCCCCACCATGGTTACACGAGGTGTCACCTGTTTAGCAGCTCCTCTCGGCCGAGCGCGTGTGGCCGCAGGTGCCAGGCGAACGCTGATCGGCTCTGACAGTCCTAGACGCCAGCTGCCTGCACAAAGCCTGCCCCGTCGCCACTTTTTTTGTGGGCAAAGCTCTGCCGTTGGCGTGACCGATACAGAAGCAATAAACTAGGTGACCGTAAAGGCAAAGACAAGTCCTACTAAGTGGCATTCTGAGCCCTATGGCTTTGAAATAATTGGTAGTGAGAGAACAAGGAAAAAAAAAACAACAAAAAACCAAGAACCCGAGCCTATTTTTTTTTTCTTACACTGATGCCCTGCGGACTATACATCTGACTTGCCGCGAGTCCGTCACTGTATCCTCCTGTCTGGCTGATAACATGGCGAAGGGTATCCACCTAAACAGACCAACGAGAACAAAGACACAAATTAGAATGAATGAAAGGTTAGCGGCCAAAGTCGCTTCCATTGATCTTTGGCAAGATAAAACAGTAACAAGAATAATAATCGTGATAATCATCATCATAAAAATAAAGGCATATACTCAAAGAGGGGTAAAAGAGAGCTGCAGTTGGTCTTGTGGAGAGAGATGAGTCAGAGGACTACTCCTGCCTCCCTCACCACCCCTTGCCTGCCCCGGTGGCCCTCTCATGCTCTCCTTGGTCCCAAGTCTTTCGAGAAAAAGAGTGAAGAGGGAGAACAGTGTGGCAAGCGTGGGGTGGGATCTCCTGGAGCACATCATCGCGGTCAGCTCCACCATCATGCTCAAGTTCCTTCTCCTACCCCCTTCCACCCTTGACCCCAAGCACTGGAAGCTCACAGCAGTGGAAGGAGATCCTTTGGAGTTGGCTGAGTGCCTCCACTGAGGAGGGCCCAGAGAGGAAATATACCTACCATGGCAAAGGTACCAGAAGCTCTCCTCCGGCTGCCCTGTTCCTCTCCCTCCACTGCCCCTAGCCCAGCCCAGCAGTGGTGCGTGTGGTGAGCACGTCTCATCACCCACGCATGACATGTGTGCTCCACATTCAGCACCATCAGGGAGCAGCCTCAGCTTTAGAGAGCTCTCCTTGCCCAATGCATAAGTGTCAGAGTGGCTGTCGTCTCTCAACACAGAACAGAGCCTTAGATGCCAGAGAGGGGACTCACGGCATATCTGGACATCGGACAGGAGGTGGGAGATCTGAGTGAGATCCTGGCTATTTTAAATTCTTTCTTTTTGCCCCAAGCATGGGTTGATGTTTTGGGAACGCTGCTCAAAGTTCCCTTGCTCTCTCCTGCTTGTGTGTGCATGAGTGGTGTGAGTGCCTGTGCTTTGGGGAGGTGGGGAGATGGTGATGGGTGGTTTTTAATTATAAAAAAATTTAAAAAAAAAATTTAGCTATGTCTTTGAACATTTATTGCTCTTCAGCAGATACCTGGTTTGGCATCAAAGGAGTCGTGGAAGCCTTGTAAAACGAGACACCAGTCCAAACATCTGGCCCCTTCCCTTGGAAGAATAAAGCAAGCAGAACCTAAACCTCAGTTGCTTTTGTTTGACTTTTGCCTATTCTCCTACACCTTCTTTCCTCCTAGTACGACTATCAAGCCAGAGCCAAATGCATTCACAAAGTGTGGGCAAGTCTCCTCAAGACCATGGTTGTTGGTTTGGTTGGGCGTTTGTTTTTAGTTTCTTTTGGATTGATTTTTTTTTTTTTGGTGGTTGTTGCTGTTGCTTTTTTTTGGTCGGTTGGTTTTTCGGTTTGGTTTGCCTTTTTCAAGTGTTGGTTGGTTTGTGCTGGTTGAGATTTGCTCTTTTCAGACGGGAGGGAGAAGTGCCAATACAATCAAAGGCTCCTCCAACACTAATGCATTCACTGGCAGTACATCGGATGGGTCCCTACCTGTGACTGCACGTTGGCTCCAACCTGGGCCCCTTGGTAAGAATCCCCATTGAGAGACTGCACGCTCATGAACAAATCTCCAGAGTTTGACATGTTAAAAGAACTGGAAGAACCTGGAAAGGAAAGAGTGAGGCACCTGAATCACAGAAAGGAAAAAGATCCACCCCATGACTCTCAGCCAAGAGGAAGGAACAACATGCAAAGCAACCACAAAAACAAAACACACAGTCAGGTTAGTAGTATGAAGAACAGAGCAAGCAAAAAAAAAGGATGCACTCTTGAGGTTATTCAAAGCCACATGTTGTTACAGCTCAATGCCAAGAATATTCTTCAACAGCTCCTCAGCTGGAGGAAGGATTCTTCATGCTTTTCACTGAGACAAACAAAATACAGCCTGGAGGACTCGGACAGCCCTTTCCCTTCATTTCAGGGCATCAAAATCCTTCAGGCAGCTTCAAAAAATCTCAGTTGTTGGGGGTGTCCACCCAGCAGACTGCACTGGAGAACTGAATTACCCAGACAAGCCTCGCTGTCGGGAGCAGAAGCCTTTGCAGTGGGCGAACCAAGCCCAGGCTGAGAAGCTCAGACCAGGGTGGGTAATTCCACTCTGTGCTGCTCTCTGCAGGGTGAGCACATCCAGACCCCATCCAGTTTCACGGCTGGAGCTCTGGCTGAGCCACAGCGGGCTCTGTGAGGGAGCAGTGTGTGGGGTTTGCCTTCGGGACACTAGGAACCCATCACTGGTGGGAACTGCAGTGCACCAGGAGCAAAGTCTCGCAAAAAATGTGAAGGCACCTGGGCTAGATTCCCAGTGCCCATGACGTTGGTAAATGTCTTTCATTGTGATGGGCCACGAGAGAACACAAGGTTGTTACGGCTCTCCTGGGCCAGTTGCCCCTGAGGAATGAGCTCTGTAAGCAAATTCCCCACTGCATGGACATGCACCAGTCACCGATGTTATACTAAAAAATGATAACAGGTGAAGACAACTGGGTGGGATCAGGAGGAAAAAAAACAAACCACAAATGAAAAGAAAAAAAAATCCTTTGCAGAAACAAGGTTTTCTGCTTCCAGCTTCGAGATACCTGAGCACCTCCTCAACCACTGAATGGGAGAAACAAACCCATCATGTAACTGGAAGGCAGGGAAGGAGGCAAGGGGGTTAAAAATAAATAAAAAGGTTTTATGGGATTATTTCAGAACTTATCGTGCAGATCAGCGCGTTAAGTGTGAGACAGCTCAACGTGCAAGGTTTGGTTATATACATGACGTTAGCCTTGGAAAGGAGAGACTTCAGGGGCCCAGGTCAGCTATGCTTTCAGCTCCAGTCCCAAATATACTCTCAACATCTACACTGCCACTTCCAGCCTGGAAGACTGGCAACCACAGTCCTGGTGGAATTGCCCAACTATGGCTCATGCGTATGCTCTGAGAAATGCCTGGCAATCCCCCTCCCCTTGCTGGAGAGGGAAAAAACACACTGGATAGATCCCAGCTCTGCCCTGAAGGTGGACCAGGAAGGCTCTTCTAAAGGAAGCCACCTCTGAGAAAGGTCAGGGAGCAGGTGGGAGGTCTATGCTGGAGCCTTCATGTTCACTAAATTCTCTGCTGCTCTCTTGGTGACTGGCTCTTTTGTCAGGTGCTGGCAATTCTCAGAATTGAAGGAAAGCAGAAACATTGCCGCCAGATACAACGCCCAAGAGTGTCAAGAGAAAGACTTATCCTGAGCACACTGAGTCTTGGATCAGGACCCTCCCACCAGTGCCTGAAAAGAGTGAAGCCAGGAATAGCTCATTGTCTGTGCTCACTGTCAACCCTGCCCAACCTGTTCGAGAGAGCAATCCCACAGTGCTGCGTAAAATAACGGGGACTAGTCAGAAGGCAGCTGTAACCATCGCCTCCTCTGCTCAGCTGGCAAAGGGCTCCTGTCACTTCCCAACCTCTCAGGTTACTTGCTATTTTAAAGGCAAAAAACCTAGGGAAACGAGCTGGCAGACTGAAGACAGCCCACCCTGACAGTGTTCAGCTTTAAGCATGAAGACAGGCATGTTTCACACACATAAAGATGCTTCGACCCCATTTTCTGAGTGATTGCTTTGACCACCAGAATAAAAGCACAGGGCAGTAACACAGCTTTGTATTCCTGCAGTGGCTTAGGACCAAAACACTCTGCAGCTACTGCTCACAAGAAGCAGAGAATATTCTCCTATTCTTCTCAGGTGAGCAGAAACCTTTGAGATCACACAAATAATCAGGGGCAGAGCTGGGAAAAGGACTCTGGAATCCCTGAGCACCTGGCATGGCACTGCTACCGCTCTGCCCCCAGCAGAGCAACATTTCATCCCACCTTCCCCTACCAAAAGAAAATTATAACAACAATAACAAATAAAAATGCCATAAACTTAACTGGTATTTTATTGAAACTTAACAAACCTGGCCATAAAATTGAGACTGGGAAGGAGGAAATAAAAATAAACAAACAGCCGCAAACTCTAGTTCTGAAGAGCGACGGTGTCTTGGAAATCATGAGGAGCGCTGGAAATGTCACTTACAAGATATACACTGCTATTGGCAAGGGGTATTTTTACAATATATGTGCATATCTAAACGGTAAATATGTCTTGCCGCTGATGTGGATGCAAAGATAAATATGCGCATACCAATGGCCCCGCATGTATGGATGCATTTGTATCAGAGCCGTAATTGCAGAGCCCTCTGTGCCACCGCGCTGCTGCTTCAGCACTCCACCGTCTGCCTCCTCGCCACGCCTGGAAATTACAACCGCCCGGAATCTCAGAGACACGGCTAAGAGGAGCTGACACACTCGGGTGGGAGAGGGGGCAGGAACGTGAAGAGGCCTGAAAATTAAGGCTCAGGTATCCTCCAGGAATCCAAGTCAAATCCTTTCACGAGAGGAGGCTCTGTCGTAAATCTAATCTGCCCGCTCTGAAAGGCTCCATCCTGAACACACCACGGGTCTTTGATGGTCCTAACTTGGTCTGGGGCTTCTCAGGGATTGAGAGATAACAAATGAGAGAAGCTCGTCTTTGAGCTTGTGAACCTGGGTGAAAAGGGCTCTGATCTTGGCATGGAAGTCCCTTGATGCCATTGTGTGTAGACTTAAAAACCTACTAGAAACCCCAACATTTTTTATGACTTGTAGCACTGTGGAGGAGTGGTTTATCTTCAGCATCCAGACAGCTCATTAAACCCATCACCATCAAGACCTATCACCTTAGTACTGAGTTTCTATGAGGTCAGCACCTGCTTCAGGAGTGCTGGAAATCTTTAAGCAAGCTATGGCTGTCAAATCTTACCCCTGGGTGAAAGCCTACATCAAAACAATGTCTGTGAAGAGATTCCTTACATCCCTAATGCTTCTGATGAGCAAAACCCACTTCAGTTTTGCCTCCAATTCAAAAATCTTCAAAAGTTTGACTGCTGGTATTTCTTGCACCACTTCTCCAGCTCTTCAGAAAGCTTCTTCTCCAGGTTCTCCAATGTCTTCTGTGTTCTCATGGTCTCAACTTCCAACTCAAATTTTCCAGGACCTCTTATAAATCCTTTTCTCTAAAGTACCTGACAACTCAGATGACATCAAGAATTAACACAACCAAAGCTGAAATCAACGGCAATGACAAACATGCATGGAGAGCACGGGATTTACCCCTCCTGTAACTTTTCCTTGTGTCTCTACCACGGCCAAAGATGAGGGAAGAACATGATGGATCACACAGCTTCTCAGCTGGACAAAGCCACTGAGTTTGAAAGCAGGTCTAAAAGCCAGGGATGATTCAGCAGGACACTTGTTCTTTTTCACTTGCCAACACTTTAGACAGTGAGGCCATGACCAGAACAGTCTCTACTGAAGCAGGGTCCTCTCCAGCACTGTGTTTTGGATACAAATGGACAAAGGAAGAGAACCAACAGCAAGACCTGTGCCTGATGAAGTACATTTGCAGACAACAGCTTTGCAAGAAGATTTTTACAAAACAAAAAGGTAAGCAGGAAAAAAAAGAACAGCTCAGGACAATTTTGGCTGCTCTGCATGGAAGATTTCACTGGATGTCATCACCTGTGTGTGCCCCTTGAGGACTCTGGTTGGCAAAAGGGTCTGCCCACATAAAATAGCTTTCATTTGCCATGTGTTTTTTGTGCTGAGATTGTCCAGGCAATCAAAGTGAGGATGGGGAGTTGTTAGCCCAAATGAGCCAGACATCTCAGCTTATTTGAACATCTGGCTGATAAAGCCCAACTGCGTGTATTCACGATGAAAAGGTGTTTGACATTCAGGCCTGGGTGACTGAGGATGGGGGACCCTGCTTTGAACGTGCCAGATGGCCAGACAGATGCAATCCTTGCCCTTGTCAATGTGTGGCCAATCTCTTTGACTGACTGAAGCCATTCACTGATCTCCAGTAACATGGGCATCAATGCAGAGAACAGATGGGCCTGCGTAGCCACAGCAGAAATGAATTTAGCTCCTGTCCCAGGTCCCATTGCATCCAGTTCCACCTCCTCTTCCAGCATCATGGCCCTCCAGGGACTATGTTGCTGGCCATTTCTTCCTCATGACCTGTCCTCTGTCTACTTTCTTTCCACATGTCCTACAATGTATTTCAACCAGAAGGTCCGAAAAATTCCCAGCAAATTCTATCTTCATTCAGGCTCCTTCCTCACCAAAGTCTCAGTCAATGATCTGAGAACAGGCAGAAGTTCATGGTGTAAAAGGAGAGGCATCATCCATCTTAGTCCTTCACCTCTTCATCTACTTCCATGTTCATCCCTGGGGAATTCAACACATCTGGATGGCTCATAGTCCGGGACGCAATCTTCCAAATCTTCCTCAGACAAGTATTTCAGACCCAGCATGTACAGGTGTGCTTCTTGTTGCCAGCACCTACAGGGCAACCTGAAGTCGATCACATGACCCCAGATGTCTTCAGGATCCTTCTTTGTCCCAAAACGTGACAAGGCAGGGATGCCTGACTGAGCTGTTACATCTGCATGGTCAGCAGGGGGAGACCTCAACCAGGGATGCCACTGCTGGGAGATAAAAATCTCAGGCAATTCCAGCTGTCTTCTCAGGGGAGGACACACCAGGACGCCCAGACCCACTGTCTCTGCCAGCTGACTCAGAGACCACTGCAGCGCTGACAGCAGGGCCTCCCTGCTGCTTTGCCACTGTTGCAGTCTACAGGCAGGGTGGTGGGATCCAGGCCAGGTTAGAAACACTTTATTTCTAGCAGAAGAAGGATCTCCATGGCCTGTGAGCTCTCCTTGCCCTGCTTTTAGCACCGCTGACACATCAGGCAAGTGAAAAGAGGTCAATGATTCTGGAGCGCAGGCGAGCGAGCCAGAAAGAGGACCCAGGAGCTCAAGTTTTACCTGTTAATAACAGGACTGTTTGTCCTTCCTTGAAAGAGCAGTGTTACCCAGGGATTATCTCAGCTGTTTACTGCAGGGTACTGGCCAATTTATCTCTGAAACAACCGTGTTACTGCCTGCAGGGAAGGTGAAGAAACAGCCTCGCACCGGAGCACTACTTAACCGGGCAGGCACTGGGGAAATGCTTATTCTCCTACATGCAGGCCAGATCCAAAATCACTTAAGCAATTCGAAGTTCTTCCCTTGCTATTCCAGGCCTTTGGATCTGACTCCAGTTGAAGAAAGAGGAAAAGAAGGAAAGCTGTGTTTCTTTGCTTCAAGGTGAGGTGGGCTGCAGGACAGCATCCCAGGCAGCAGGCATCTCCCTCATTACACACAGTTCTGCCCTCTCCAGCAGAATTCCCTCCAGCCTTTTCTACAGGGGGGTGTTAAGAGACTCCACCTGACCAGGTATTTTGAGTGAGTTCTTTGGAAAGAATGAAATTTTTTAAACTGCCGCTAAATCTTCAGCAGTTCAGGCAATTGAAGGGGAACAAAAATCTCCAAACAAACCAAAAAGAATCAAACATATTTCCTGCAAATTGTCCTTGCAGAGCTCTGCTGGATCTACCTGAGCCCTCAGAGCATCTCACCTGAGCCAGGGCAGGCAGCCCTGGGCAAGGAGGAGGTGGCAGAGATGTGTCCCACCAGCACTTCTGACCTGCAACATCTCTACTCCCGGTGGCTCTGGGGGCAGACCCTTAGAAGTACCATGTCTTCTGGAAATTAAAGGGTTATGTGTAGGAACTTCTCTCCACTGCCCAACTGAATAAGCCTTCTGCCACTTGCTCTGTCAAAGCCATCCACCTGAGCCCCTTAAAGGTGTGGAGGAGCTCCCCAGCACAGAGCAATCAACCCTCACTTACACATTAGCTCACGGGTAACGGGCTGCCTTTGCCTTCCTGCTGGGGGACTGGTTCTGGACATCAGCCAGAGACCCATGCCACTGCTTGCTCTCCTTCTTTGTTCCCTGGCTCTCCACTTCCCACACAAATCCTCCAGATCTGGGGGTGCTTCTGCAGTGTGATCCTTCTTATACCTGCACAGTCAGGGTTGTGCTCACTACAGAACCATGTCCTGACAGCAACCAGCATTTACACAGTCTGCTTAATGTCTTGTTGCCCCCCATCCTCTTTACTCCTCTCCTTCCTCTGAGTAGCCTGCCTGATAACAGCAAGCCCTGGGAAAGGGCACCATGAGCAGACACCAAACTCAAAGGCACAAGAGTGGCACATTCCCACTCTCCCTCCCACCCCTAAAAAGAAAACAGGCACACAGATATTTGCATGGATAACAAAGTACATTGCACCTACGAAATTCACTTTTTTCCCTTCTTTTAAACAAATCCCAATTTTCCATCTCTCTTGGGATCACAACCAGCTGACCACAGCCCCGGATCATTTTTGGGTCAGCGGACCTTGCAGAAGGCACCACGCATGAACTAAACATCGTTCTCTAGCAGAGGAGTTGAAATCTGGGCAAAGTGCTCTGTGCCTTTGACCCTCAAAACAAACAAATGGAAACCACAGCAAATGGGAAGGAAAGGGGGAAAAGGGAAGGAAACGACCCATGAACTTCTCTGGATCGCACTGACACAAAGGGAAAATAAAATTCACACACAGAGCACACTCTTGCAGGTGATCCAGACACTGTCATGTAAGCAATCAAAGATAACCACAATGGAAAGAAAATCAAAGAATACAAATTTATCCAAAACAACCCCCAAAATGGCATGAGTTAGGACATCCCAGAAATGCTGGGGTTTATCCATTAGGGTCACTCATGCTTTCAGCCCCAGTGAAATAAAATCATTATGCAATAACTTTTCCATTACTTTTTCTCTCCCCACAAAGTGCAAGCAATCCCAGCAACAGTTTTCAGATAATTTTTCTGGGTTTGTGTTTACCATCCATGCATATAAACCCTCAACACAGTCATAAGGTCCAATCACATCCTTTTTCCAATGAAAAACAGAACAGGAAAGGGAAAGAGGAAAAAACTGAGAAAACAGGGGGGAAAAAAGCAAAGAAAATAAAGTATCCCCCCACTCCAAACCAAACCCATTTCTCCTTTTCATTTTTTTAAAGACCACAAACCAGACCCAGAAAATAAAAGTTGAAATAACCAAGAGGAGAAAACAAGAGAGAGATTAGAGGGAGGGGGGAGAACAAACAAAAAACCGAACACTAACGACCCGAAATAAAAGAAAAATAAAAACTAACCAGCTGAATTGGGAGTTGAGGGTGAGTTAGCCTGGCTTCCATGGGCTGACACATTGGTAGCTGTGACAGCCGTTTTGGCAGCATAAATATTGGCTTCCTCTTGAAATTTACCTATGTTCTTCTTGTACCGGATTCTCTTATTTCCAAACCAGTTTGATACCTAGAGCGAGTTTAAGAAAAGACAAAGACATTAACATTTCAGCTCTGGCAAGATCACCTGGGTGAGGAAGATGGATTAGTTCAAGGTAAGCAGTGCATATTCTTTTGCCCCCCAAGTTTTCCTAGCCATGGAAGGAAGCACCTTCTACCCACGTGTGGCAGACCAAGCCCAGTAAAGGTGATGGGACCCTCTTGGGAGCACTGGGTTTGTGTGGATATATCTGGTTCCTCTATAGATGGGATATCGACTTAAGGAAATGGGATGCTCCACAGGAATCACCACCCCACGAAAATATAAGACGGATTCAAAAAAGCCTGAATTTTGAAAAAAAGTATGTGTCATTCTGGAACTTTTTTTTGCCTCCTCCTTAGTATCCCTTTGATGGGACAGATGCCCTGATTCCCAGACGCCCATTCTCCCTTTGGAGAAGCTAGTGTGGTTTTCAGGGAGAACACCCAGCACACTGTCTGGGGCCTGGCTGACACACAAAACTGCCTTGGTATCACTAAAGCTCTTCTTTGATCCATCTCTGTAAAATCAGTGCACAAGGCCAGAATTGGATGCTCTTCGTCCAGCTGAGCTTGGCTTTGCAAGGTTTAGCACGAGCCACCACATAAACTGGGAACTTCAGTGGAAGGTTGGAGAGGGAGCACAGGGCTCATCCTAAAACCTCATTTTGGTCCCAGGAAATAAGTGAGTCCCTTGGAAAGAGGTGGGAGATGTTTCCACTGTGTTTGCTCAGAGGCCTGCTGATAATGATAACCCTGTTCACTTGCAGGCAATGTCATACTGAACTGCTTCAGAGAAGACATGGGAAATTTTTGACCTACAGTTTGGGAAGCAGCTCTCAGCTTCTCTTCAACAACACTGAACACAGAGTCAGGGGAATGTATTATGTGCAAATCTCTAAGCAGGAGACAACTTCCAGCCACCACTGACCTCTGAGAAAGCTCATCAGGATGAAGAGAATGGAAAAATGCCTGGGGATGGTGCAACTCCCAGAAGAATTCCAACACTCCTGGAATTGCTTGGAGCTGCAACCTTGAGCAAGCAGATCAACCCTTTGGTGGGACTCCAAGGACATTCTCCCTTTGCTTGCTGGTGAGCAAGTTCATCAGTGCTCCCCCTTCCAAATGGACTGAACACGCACCAAGACATAGAATACAATAATGGATGTTCATCCTTGGAAGCCCATGACTTTTTCCTTATCTTAGGAAAATTGTTTGGGCTTGGGTGTTGATAACTGAAACCCATAAACTGTGGGTTGATAACTGAAACCCACATTCCTGTGATGATCTCTACCTGCAGTGCTCCTAAAGCGTTCAGCAGCTTCCATGCAGAAGCAGCTTCATCCACCACTACTGAGCTGCAGGTATCCAACCCTGCACTGCTGCAGAGCAGGAAAAGAAAATATAACCTGCAGAGACAGATCAGTACCTAATCCAGATCTAGGAGTGAACATCTGGATGGCACCAGGAGCAGGGGCTGTTTGCAGGGAGCTCCATTTCACCTCTTGGCCCGCCTTTCTCACTAATGACAATATGCCCCTTTGTGATCTTCCCACTTGGCCATCTCTCTACAACAGTTCTTCTGGCTTCAAATGCTGGAGCCAACGGGTGAACACTGAGTATCACAGGGCAGGAAGACAGGATAAATGGCCACCACAATCAATCTTCATCTAAAAACTTGTGAAGCAAAGAACTTGCCTGGCCTGGTCAGCCTTTGAGTTCCGATCAACTCTGATTGCGACTTACACAGATTCACGCAGCCCATGTTCCCACTTAGTCCCAGCAAAACCAAACCTGGATGTGTGTTTCCTTCTACCTTCTCTGGATGAAGAAGGGAGGGAGATCCTGGTGACAGGCACAAAACAGCCTTGATACAGCACGGTCAAAAAACAAAGTAAGTGCAAAATTTCTCCTGGGCATTTTGCCTTTGCAAGGGAAAAGTTGCAAGTGTGAACAGATGAATTAGAAGTGAGAAGGGAAACATCAGGACAGCTGGAGCTTTACTTAAGCCAGTATGTGCTGTCTCTCATAGGTAACTGGGAAGAATCAACGTTTGGGTCTTGTGACCCAGGGGAGGCAATTGGAGTCACTCAGCAGGCATCCAACACGGTGACGACACCTACCCTTGGATGCTGTTGCTCCTGCTGAAGGCAGACATGCTCTCACAAGGACAACAGATGCTACTGCTGTCTTCAGTTTGCTCAAGCCATGAGCAGGCAAGTGCCTGGGGCTGGAAAGCAGCCCAAGACAGGGAACGCAATGGGAGCCTAGGGGGACCACTGAGCTCACATGAGGACAAGCCTACCAGAGGCCACATAGATTGGCTCTCAACCACACAGCTTCCTCCAAAATGAGAGGAAATAAAGAAGGGCAGGCCTGAGCAATGTAGGGCTGAACACTTCCAGGACTGGCTGCACTCCTCACAAATCCCAGCAGCTCCCAGGTCAAAGCTACAGACTCCAGAAACTACATGGCTGCCTTGAACGTATGGAAATAATTCAGTTTGCCTTTATCGACAGCCCTTTCTTGAGGGATAAGCAAGTCGGGGAGATGTCACGTTCTGCAGCACAAGGGTAATGACACAGAGAAATGACCCTAAGAAAGCCCATCCTCCTTGGGCCATTAGCCTGTCTGACCCAGATCCTTCCCACCAGGACCTGTCCATCCCACCTTATCAAGCAAAATCTGCACAACTCTTCCCACTGCTTTTAATCCCTTGGCTTAAAGAATGGACTTTCAGCTCAAACAAGCTCTTCTTGCAAGCCGGCCCAGCACTAATTCCTTGAGGAGAAGACTTTGCCTTTCTGGGTGGAACAACAGAGTTTCTGTGCTGTTAACACCTTGGTTCCACACACAGCCATTGCTCCGTGAAGTCTTCATCCCTTCTAAATCCTCTCCCAGACTGTCCTTTTCCATCCATAGGTTCAATCTGCAAGTGCCATCTGCTCTCCCATCCACTCTCACTAACTTGTACTAAGCTCATTAGGTAATTAAATGCTCAACACTGGGACGTGACTGACTTGCCTGAGGTCTGGAATGCCCCTCACCACGCTGAGGTTTCCCATTAGTACAGTCTTTGATCTCTCTTACCTGTGAGACTGTGATGCCGCATTTCTTGGCTAGCTCTTCTTTGGCTTCCTCACTGGGGTAAGGGTTGCTGAGATGGGAATAGAAATACTCATTCAGGATTTCCGTAGCCTGCTTGTTGAAGTTCCGTCTCTTCCGCCTTCACATGAAGAAAGAGGGAGAAATAGAAGGAAAAGGAAAGGGAATCAGTGCCAGTGATCCAGAAATAGAAATGCAATTTTACATACTCTGACTTTCCAACTTCCCTCCCTCCTTCCCCTCCTCCTGGGAGTATGGAATGCAATACTTCACGGCCAGGAATTTTCTCATCTGCACCTTGCTGGTGTCACCTTTCTCAGCACCTTCCAAAGCAAGTAATTCTCCATCTCAAACTATCCCTGTGTACCCTCCAGCTCACAGAAGAGTCTGAAAACTGGCATCTGCCTGGGAAGGTGACTCCTGACACCTGGCTGTCGTGGCCAAAGATCACTGCTACTCTGCAAAGCTCTGTGCTGAGGAAGCAGCACTGGATATATCCTTGGGGAAGTCTGTTCCAATTACACATAGGCATTATCTGTCTGCTATCTCTTTCCTTGTACCCCCAGTGTAGCTGCCTCTCCTCCCTTCTGCAAGCTGAAGCCCAAGCCACAGTCTGCATGTAGTCGGCTTGGGAAATGAAATAATTTTACAGCAAATCAAAAAACTGGGACAATGGGAACAGTAGGAAAAGAATAGGAATCTAGAGGGGACAGGATGGCCCAGAGGATGCGCTTTCATCCCTAACTGAAGTGCACATTTTCATCACAGAGAGTTGTAATATGCCAGAGAATTTCCTTCTGCCACAGCAAAACCAGGATGTGCAATTCTCAAGGTACAGTTGGGAGCTTCCTCGAGACGGAAGCTGGATGTCTTGAATTGCTGTCCCCTCCCCTGCTGAGCCACAGACAACTAAGGGATAAGGAAGGTAAATAACCTCTGCAGCTCAAGACCAGGAGATAAGGCCCTTCAGATGGACCTGAATTCACTCCAGAACCTCTGAACACCTCTCTAGAGGCCTCAACAACACTGAATGGTGGGTGGGGAGAAGGTGGGATGAACTCACCGTGCGTCCAGAAATCGGGAGCGCAAGATCATGACGGCTTCACACGTGCTCTGCTTCAGCTGCATCTGGATGGAGCTGAACTTGCGGTGGATGATGCTCACCATCCGCTCGATCTCCTTCGGAGAGATGGGTCGGGTCCGGCTCTGCTCACGCAGCAGGTTCATCACGTGGGTGGTGAATTCGTTGCATGCCTGGGATGGCAAGAAAAGCAAAAGAAACCCCAGGATCGGAAGGTCATTCGACGGTGTCGAGGACAAGACAGAGACAGCGCTGCTAAGGAGGGAGACCCGAGTGAAGGCCTCAGTGGTTGGGGCTTTTCAGGGCAGACCCAGACCAAGAGTGTGCTGGTACTTGGGGGAGAGAGAAGTTTCTCTCATCTGCCAAGCAGAGAACATGAGACTGCCAACAAACATTCTGGGAAGAGCAGAAGCTGATTTCTTTGCTCTCAGGGGAATCATGGATGGAGCTGGGGCACATTCATATAGGGTTCATATAAAGCATGAAGAAGTCCCAGCCACTGTTCTTCTGGTTGCAACTGGAGGAGCTATAGATGTATCCGAGGAGGACCATGAACCTTTTGACCCACTGTCCCTCCTCCTCCAGCCCCACTACGTGTCCTGCAGAGCCCCCTGTGCTTCAAGGAAGCAGCTCTCAGAGAAACACAGCCCTGTTCCACATTCTTGGCACATCAGATAAGAAGTAAATAATGATAATAATTAAAGCCTGACTGAGGCAGGAGCCCTGACAAGTAAGGGCAAGCAGGTAACAATCCCAATTAGTTTGCTGCTGGCACAGCATTGTCTGCTGCTTCTGCTGTCCCCATGCTGTGCCGAGAGGACAGGGCAGTGAGAGGGTACAAGGCAGGGATTTTGAGGCCAGATGAAGGCCACTTCATTGCCCTCTCTTTCATCTGCACAAGCACCTCATGGGCATGATGGGATCCTCTGATTCCCAAAACTAAGCCCCAGAAACCAGGCTGAGGGCAGCACTTGGACACTGATGGCTGGAGATGCCTTTGGTGCTCCTGGGACGTGGGAGCTGCTCTGGGGTCAGAGTCCCCAGTTCCCAGTCCATCATGGGGAAAAAGGGGCAAGCAGGGGTAAGAAGTACTGGCTTTGTGGACAAGTGACATGGGCTTGACTTCCAATGTCACACCCCACCTTTCCAAGCTGAATCCCCACCACGGCTCAGATCCAACAAGGAGACACCACCGAGGCCAGCACAGCCCCTCCAACTGCCCATCCCCAGCTTCAGCTGATGAGGAAGGAGTAGAAGGCAAGGTCCATCCCTGAAGCCTGTCTTTGTCTGTGTCAAGGGCCTCTCCTTGGACTTGGGTAGCAGGGGACATGAGGTCTCTCTCTCCCTCTTCAGCCTGGGGCCTTGAAAGAGGAGCCCTGACGTGCTCTCCACTACCACCCATGTGAGATGGCTGAGGTTTCCTCTAATCGCACAACCCTGTCTCCACACCTTGAGGGAGTAAGAGCAAGGGCTGAGGAGAGCCACCAAAGGTCATTCTTCTAACCAGCCTTCTGCCTGCTCCCTGCCTCCTCTAATGCCCTGCCAAAATGTCTTTCATGGTGTGACAGCACTCGGCTTCTCCAACACCAGAGCCCTGCCTGGCCGCCCTGACTCCAGCTCCAACCCAGGGGCACCCAGCTAATGTACCTCAGCTTGGCCAGTGTGGCACCTCAAGGGGTAGGACATCCCTCATCCCCACCACACATCCAGTGAGCCAACTAAAACAGGGGCTGGGCTGGCTCTAAACCAGAGACCTGAAACCCTGCCCGGCCCCTGGCTGTGGAGCCCATCCTGCACCCAAAAAGGAGGGATGCCTTTTTGCTCACACTCCATAAACCACAACCTCTGGGTAGAAACCACAAGGGCAGCGGTGAAGAGAGGTCTGCAGAACATCTGGAAGCATTTGAAAGGAACTGGTTCTGAGTGCTGGTCTGTGAAGCTCTTCATGCAATTGTCAGTGTTACCAATAGCTGCATTTATGACCCGAACAGTTTTTCTTTTTCTTTTTTAAGGATAATTTTCCGCAAGAAAAAAAGAAATTCTTTTCTGGAAAAAGAGCTTTTCAAGCAGAAAATACATTCAAGGAAGATTTTGATTTAAGTCTTGCTTGGAAAAACTGTTGCCACCGAGGCCAGCATGATAAAGAGGGCTCCTCCTTCACAGGGCCAATTTTGGGCAAGATTTTGGGAGAGGAGTGGAAAGCAAAAATCCAAGGGGCAACGTATTCTCATGCCACATCCCAGCACAACACTCCAGCTCTCCCAACCCTAAAAAAGCATGTTTTCACTCCAATACCCAGCTGCATTTGCCCATACACTCCCAACAATAGATGTCAGTAGCGATCCAGGCTGTGCTCATCCACGCCGCCGTGCCGGCACCGAACGGCAGCTCCCCCACTCTGGCTCCTGCTCCCACCATCCCATGGCCACCAACCACCCCTCTGCCGCAAAGGAGCCTGTTACCTGCTCGTACTTCTCCAGCTCCGTGTGGTAGATCTGTCGGATCTGGGAGAGTTTGGCTCTGTAGTCAGAGTGCTCCACTGAGTTGTCGGAGCCGGCTCCTCCTGACGCGGCGGCGGCGGCAGCAGCGGCGGCCGAGCCGCCTCCTTTTTCGGGGCCTGCCACCCCCTCGGCCAGGAGCATGTTGTCTAACCTCATCAGCTGGGGGTCCGTGGGCTCCTCTTCCTGCGCTCCCCGGATGCTCAGCACTGCCAGAGACACAAAGGGGAGAGGACTTAATTCAGGGAAGGGGATGCTCGTCCTAAGTTAGACCATCAACAGGGCTTTTCTTCCCTTCCAAAAGGTACCCCAACAGGCTGGTGCTCCAAGTACTCATCACCAAGTGCAGCTACTTGGCTCTCCAGGGGCACTCCAGCTCCCTGCTTCCCCCCCACCTCTTCCCCTCCTTCCTGCAGGAAAGAAGTAGGGCAGAACTGGCAGCGAGCTCACCTCAGAGCTTAACCAGAAATCCACACTTTCTGTTCAAATAGGAAGCAAAACTAGCAACACCAATCAAAAACCAATAAATGCACCCGTTCTTGCTGCCAGAAGGGATAGGGACCATATCCCGACTCAAGCACGGGATAGGAAGTTAGGAGTCTCCAGCTCTGATCTCATCTTGCTCAGGGTCCTCTCATGTCACCCAACATGTCATTTACATCAACCCCAGATGGCAGAGAAAGACACACAGAGCCCAGGGCTGATGGTGCCTCGGTTTCCTCATTGTTAAATACAGACAGAGAGGGCTTGAAGGCCATGCTTTTAGCCACACAGTGGGAGCACACACAAAAAAAGTAGGAAATCAATTTTATTCTTTGGAAAATGGTTTTTTCTTAAAGAATCCAGACATTCCACTGAAGTCTAAACTGTGCTGAGAAAAGGAGCAATAATAAATTAATCCTTCCAGAGCAACTTTCCAAGGAGAGAATTTTCCTCCCCTCTTTGTACTTCCTGCCTCAATTACTGCTCCAACTAAAAGTCCTTCTCCTGAGAGGGCTTTCCTGGAAAAACTACATGGGAGTATCCCGACTGCTTGGGACGTCCCAGGTCTGAAGGACAGAGATGCCTTATGTGCCCCCCACCCACACCCCCTCTGTGCTCTGTGTTTGAAAACAGAAGGAAAACTTGAGATCTCTGCATGCACACACACACACGGCTGCAAAATAAATGAAATAAATACAATAAATCCTTGATGAGTGAACAAAAAAGGCATTTCCTAAGAGAAATTAATTGTGTTTCTCCATCTCATCTGGCACAGGAGCTCCAAGCACTTTGTAAGCACACACACAAACACATACAGCCCCAGCACACACTCGTTGCACATGCAGAGCTGGGAAACATTGCATGGATAAAGCTGTGCCCACTACACCTGAGATGAATATGACACCCCCCCAATCCATGGCATAAACAAGAGCAAATGATTCTCCCTGTCATTCAAATAAAACCAAAAAGCAGTGGGAAATCAATTGGCAACAAGAAATAAAACCAGAGCAGCTAAAAAACACCAGTAACCAGAGAGTATGGTCTTCCTCACTCTGAAATAAGCTAAAGATACAGCTGTTCTTTTTTTTTAAGCCTCAAAGTCTACTGAAATTACTGTTTTCAGGACATTTTAGTCATTCATTGCAACCACTTTTTCATTCACGCATTTACTGGCATTTTTGGTATTGAAATATTCACTGTTAACAAAGGTGGGAAGGTCAGGGGGGAAAGAAAAGAGAGAAAAAACTCCAGGAAGAGTAAAACAGCCAATAAAATGATCTAATAATAAATAATTCCACGCTGGGGAGGATCATTCCTGTATGGAGGAATGGGGGCACGCTGCCAAATTTGGAGCTGGGTGCCAGTTGCCGAGCCCTGAGGAGACAGGACCGGCATCTCCCCTCACCACGGGAGGCTTCCCACGGCACTGCTGGCACCCAGCCATGATGAATAAATCCAAGGGGAGAGGACAGATTTCATCAAGAAAATGGGCTGGGGTCTGCGGTCCAGACACCAAACTAAAATAAGAGGTAAAAGTAGCCAAATTCCTTAAAGAGAGAAGAGGGAAGGTGACAGGCTACAGTGGGGAGAGAAAAAAACTTGCTATGAAAATAAAATAAATTCCTATTCTTCCAAGACAAAAAAAAAAATCAGTAAATTAAAGCACATCAAAAGCCCAAATACTAAAAGAAAGCAACACAGGTTAAAAATAAAAAAAAATAATAAAAAGAACCTCAAATAAACAAATCAAAAGCAGAGTTGCCAAAACAGGTGCATCTGGATTTCAAAAGGGAATATTTTTAGATTAAAAATCTCAGGAATCATTGACCTGACAGGTAGGCACGAGTGATTAATTAGTTTATGTTTAGAGAGCTGCTTCCTGATGAAAAGCACTGTGTATTCCCGTGAGCTTTATTCCTGTGCCACACGCACAGACTGGCACCTGCTGGGTGGGTGCATTCCCAGCATCCGATGGAGGGACATGTGCCCCCACAGCAGTGACCTAAGCCCAGCTGGGGACCGTGTGGAGCCAGCCTGGTCTCGGCTGTTTGACTGAAATAAGGCATGGGAGTAAATAAATGGAAAGGCCAATGTGTCTAAGCAGGACTGATGCTGCCTATTTATCCCTGGAAAGCTGTGCTCAGCCGAGGAGAAGACAAAATGATTATTTAAAAGCTCCTTTTTTATCTTCCTGGTGTTGTTCCTGGCTCCAACACGCCTCCTGCCAGGATGCCCAGACTGCTGGGCTCCTTGGCAGCTCCAGCCCTCCAAACTGCCCCCTGTGATGGGATGTGGCTCTGCTGGCTGGGGGGCTCGGGGTGAGCTGGTACAGGCAGCACCCAAGCTGTATTGCCTGGGCAGCTGATGGTGAAAGAACCCTGCTCTCTCACCAAATTAAACCAGAATAAATTAAGCAGAATGATCCCCAGTGGTCCAAGGGGCTACAGGCACGTAGGCATCCAGGCATTGCCAGGACTCGCCATTTGCTGCTCCTGATTAAAGAAAAGAGGGGGGAAAAAAAGGAAAAAAAGGAAGAACAAGAAGAAAGAGAGCGACTGGCAGCTGGGGGGAGGAAAATTCATGCAAGACTTTCTGTCCTTGGCTGCTTTCCTGCTGGCTCGGTAGCCCCCAGAGCTGCGGCACAAGCCACTAGATGGTGCTCGGCCCTCGCCCAGCTCCCCCACTGATCAAGATGGGTTTTTATATGTAAATATATACATACACACATACGCAAATATATATATGTATGTTATATATATATGTACACATATATATGTGTGTGCATTTTAAAAGCAAACCCAAGCCATGTGCCTTGTCCCTGCCCGGTTGATCGCGGAGCGGAATCGAGGAGCATCCCTGTCACAGGGTCACCACCTCCCATGGCAGCAGCGGGAGCAGCTGGGGACCATCGAGCCACCAGCCTGCAGTCCGGTCATGGATGTCACCAGGGTCACAGAGACCTGTTCCAGCAGCTGGGAAATGGCTCCCAGCTCACACACTCGCTCCTTCTCCCTCTTGAGGAAGGTATCATAGCCACGGGGTTCAGAGGACGTTGACAAGTCCTAGTCCTGGGCTGGTGGTGTGGCTGCAGTGCAGGACACAGGGAAGTGGCAGCAGGACTGACCTCAGAGAAGCAGGTGAGAAGACAAAGACAAAAATAGCTTCCTGGCTCCTTGTCTGCCCTGCAGTTCAGGGGCGCAGGATGGAAACTGCATCGAGTCACCAAAGCTTCCACATCCTCCAAGATGCTTTCCACCAGCATCTCCAAGGAGCAGCTGCAGAGCAGCCAGCTCCATGCTCATATGAGTTGGGCAGCCAGCACTCCATAAGTCTCCACACCACAGTACCTGTGTGGTGGGGGTGGTGGGGCAGCCACACAGTCTGAGGTACAGCCAGGGTGGGGGGCACAGGGCAGGAGAAACAGCCCTTGCCAGATGTCTTTGGAATGGACAGCACTCTGGGGATGGTCTGGGGTTGTGAAGACACCTAAGAAATCCACGAAGGAGGGTGCCAAATTCCTCTGGTCCTCCATGCCACCCTCCCCTTCCTTATTTACTCCATTTTCCTGGCAGCATTTTCCTGGCAGCATTTTCCCAAAGGAATATGAAAAGTGCAGGAGTCGAGCACACAGTCACCTCTCTTCTCCAAGGCCATGCCAAAATGCTTCCACTTAGCAACTCTTTTCTCTCAACCCCTTCCAAACCCTCCAGATTAGAGGTGTGCAGGCAACACCAGAAGAACTACATTACAAAGGCAATCATGCTGGGGGTGATGGCAGAAGCTTAGCAGGAGACTGTGGCTGAGCAGTAGACAACAGAAAAGGATGCTCAAACCTTCAAGCTCCACCTTTCTTCCAGAAGGGGCAGTTTATCCTACTGTGGTCAGTGTCCTTAAGCTGAGGGGATGTGGGAAACAGGGGGCTGTCCCAGCCAGACTCCCAGCATGGGATATATACCCTCACAAGGGGCTGCAGGCTGTAGTGGTACCACACTCCCCACCACTTCTCATTCTCATGTCTCTCCTTGGGTGTGCTCACCCCAGTTAGGTGCCAGCCAGGACTTCTGGGGTGGAAGCCAAAGACCAAGCAGGAGACACCAGAAGGAGGCTAAGGCAAGGTGGATCAGTGGGAACAGCCTCTTCAGGGATGCCGTGGGAACATTTTGGAAGAAGAAGATACAGTGAATGCCAATCTAGGCTGCGACAACGAAGGAAGAGGTTCCCCAGGGCTGGTGTGGCTGTTCTCCGCTGACCTCAGCAGCCAGAAGCGTGGTCCCGTGAAATTCCTGCGACTGCCAGGTTAAGATTCCCGATAACAACATGAGCTGGCAGTTCCTCTGCAGCCCCATTTGCTGACACCCCCAGCCAAGGGCTGGACCCAGTAGCTGAGTGTTTAAACAAAGCCACCCTACCAAGGAACCTGCTGGGTGGCTTTAAGGAGTTCGGGAGAAGTGCTTGCCCTCCCGCCCGAGCTCGGCTGCTTCTGAAGGAGTTTTCTCATGGTTGTTTCTGCCCATTCCCAACTTGCTGAATTGCCTTTCCAGGGGGACATTTTAAAGGAGAAGGAGATTTCAAGTAAATGATTGCAACTTATCAAAAATAATGTGCTACTTAGCATCGGAGACAAGCATCCTGGCAGGCAGAAATGGGAAGCAGTGCCGGAGCAGATGGGAGTAATTACGTTGTGATTTTCAGAAGGGTTTTCTTTCCTGCCTCCACTGTGCCTAAGATGTACCGTGGGGGAGGTGAGGGGGTGGGGGTGGAAACAACCCACCCAACAAGAGAGTTTCAGGAGAGGCAGACAGACAATTCCCCTTTTGGGCTGAGCTGGCCTTTGGTGTGACCTTCCCATGGGGAAACCAGAGATGCCAGGCACTGGTGGAGCTGCTCTCACTGTGGGATGAGATGCCTCCTTCCCCACCAAGACACTCATCTGCCACCAATGACACCTAACCCGCACATGAAGGTATAGCCCAAATCCTTTCCTGGACTGGTGGGTGCCCCTGAGGGGTGGTGCAAACAAGGAAGGCTTGGCAGCTCCTCCCTGGGAACCTCAAAACTCCTGCACAGACCCACGCAGTGCCCAGCCTGGTTTCAAAGGACACGTGGAACATCAGCCCTCTTCCAACCTTTTGCAATTTAGCCACCATCACCAACATTAGCCTGGGGAGATGCAGCTTCAGGAGTCACACAAGCTCACTGGAAAATGTTTTTGTTAAACATATGTTTTTACACCTCCAGGTCTAAAACAACAGCCAGAAAACACAGAGACAGCCACGATGCCAGCAAATGTCCCTCCTAACAAAACCAGTAACTAATCACCTTCTTTTAAGCCCATCTCAATATTCCCTGCAGCCTGAGACTACGTTTGTGAATGCTGAAGATCAACAGCACTGAACTTGGGACAAAAATACTCCCGTTTGCCTCATGTTTGAGGACAGTTACACGCTCAGTGGCTTGCAGCAGGCTGGCTGCATCCTCCTTGTACTTGTACATGTAGCTGCAAGCAAGTCAGGAGAGTTGGGGTTTGCTTCCTCCACTGACTCATGATGCCATGGGCTTGAGCTGCTCTTCCCAAACTTTCTCTGTGCAGAAAAGGCCCCAGACTCCGTGCACCTACCTAAACTCTTGGGGTTTTTTCCAATGCAAGCATGTTTGGAGCCTACTTTCTTCTGCAACAGCAAATCCCCCACACCAACAAAAACTCAGTGTCTTTGATCTTATCACAGAATCCCAGAATGGTTTGGGTTGGAAGGGATCTTAAAATATCATCTCATTCCAAGTCCATGCCACAGGCAGGGACACCTTCCACCAGACCAGGTTGCTCAAAGCCCCGTCCAACCTGGCCTTGGACACTTCCAGGGATGGGGCAGCCACAGCTTCTCTGGGCAACCTGTGCCAGGGGCCTCACCACCCTCACAGCACTCCCATTAAATAAAAAGTTGCCTATTTGTCAAAATAAACCCTCAGAGCTTTGTGGAGGATGCTAAAGCACCTCTAGCTGAGTTTTCACACTGCCAAGTCAAGGGCCCACATGACACAGCAACGTAAATGCCTTCTTGGCAAAGCACACAGTGTCCATCTTAAATGGGAATCATGGTCTTGGTAACCAAAGTGGAGCACTTCACTGTCAAGCAATCACAGGGATTTAAACCTTGTCTGGATATATTCACCATGTCTACATAAAGCCACTGAGAAAAATCAACATCAAAACGCAAATACCTGCTTCCAACATGAATAGAAGCTGGAATTTCTAAACACACTGACACACGCCCTTCCAGGGAGCAGAAATTAAGAGAAGCTCATGTTTTTTTCTTATAATTGACATTAAAGTTCCCCTCCTCACTCCAACCTTTCCAGAACTTACAAATGGATGAACAGATTTTTTGCTCAGATTTTCCAAAACAGGCTGCCGTGAGATGAGGCATGGAAAAATTCAGTTGGCAAAATGGCTTTTTGTGCATCTACTTATTTATTTATTTCCCAGAAAAAGGAGGAACTCTGTGAAACTGATGGGCCGTTTCTGCCACCAATTTTCACAGCCATAAAACAAACCAAAAATCCCAGCAACAAATCAAGAAAGAGGTTTGTACCCAGAAGCACTACAAAGCCACCCTGTACCACTGCAAATCCACCTCATCTCCCAGCACAGGAGTGTCCTTCAGGGCTCTTTGGAAACAGAGCACTCAAACTATTTTGCGAGAGAGACTTTTAAAGGTGGAGAAGCGTTCCTTGAGTCCATAAAACTGTGATAAGATACTCCCAGAGAGGTGGAAGCAAGTCACATCAGTTCAGAGCAATAGTCCATGTAGCTCCAGCCATGGCCAATGAGCCTAACTGGAGACCCAACCAAGGCCACGACCAACAGCAGAAGCACCAGATGCTCAGGGCAGTGTCACTTCCCCCAGCTCCCTCCTACCCACCACCAGTTTGAGAACTTGCATCACAACCCAAATTCAGATCAATCAAAAATGCTCCCTAAATCAAAAATGAAATCCCCTCCCACTTCATGTTACCATTTTCCCCCTCTCTCGCTTTTTTTTCCTAATAAAAATTTGTGTCGATTTCAAACCAATCAAACTGCTTTAAAAGACAGTAACTTCCCATGTTTCCGGGGTGGAGGGTGTCCAAATTATTTGCTGAATCCAACACAAATTAAAAAAAAAGAAACAACCTTAATTTTGGGGTGTGGGAAACAAGAGAAGGGAATTTATCACATGTCAAAAAGTTTCTCAGCTCCCAGCAGCAGCTCTCCATCACTTCAGGAAGATGCAGCTTGCATGTGCCACTGAAGCTGCAAAAGAGAAACACTTATTTCATAGCACTGGCAAAGAGTCTGCATCAGTTTTTTCCTAACCCCATCCCAAATGCCAAATGGTTTGCCATAGTGAGGGAGGATCTAGCCGCAAAATGATCAAAAGGTCTGGAAAATTATTACTAACACACTGGGGTGGAAAAGAATATCCCCCCCAAACTGGACAACGATCTAAAATAGCCACAAAAATAAGGCACAATGTTGCTGTGATTACTGAAAACCAGATTCTCCGTGAAATGTGACTCCGTGGGGAAGCTGAATGAACACAGATGAGCTTGTCTTTCCATCCCTTCCCTAGAAGGACAGTATCCTGCTCCTGCTGACCAGTTTAGCTCATGGCTAGTAACTGAGCCTGGTATGGAAACTTCTGACACTGGCCCAACATGCTCAGTTATTGCTACATGACTGTCGACTGAAACACTGTGGATCAAATTCAAATATTTTCTAATTTTCTCTTTGTAGTCCTGACCCCACAAGCCATGTTTCCTCATGAATGCTTCACTGCAGGCTGGTGGTCAACTCCCACTGGCTTCGGCAGCAAAACTCCCAGCTGTAATTTTCACACCTGAAATCTGGGGACAGGTAGCACTCAGAGCCAGAGCTGATTGAACCTCTTGCACCACACGCAGATTGCCAAGTAGGTTGGAAGTGCTTGCAAAAATTAAAAACAAGGCAATCAAGGCCAACCACCCCCCCAGTGGACAAACGACCTCCTTCCTGCCCAGTCACAGCAGCTGCCAAGCCACCTCTGCCACGTCCATGGAGCAGCAGACCCTCACAACTCCACCTAATTAGGCAAATCAGCTTCATCTCGCCCAGTAACACTCTGCAACCAACCCATCACACCAGGGTTGAACTCTGGGCGCTGAGGGCTCAACCCTGTCCTGTGGCACTCTGCCCTTGGAAGAGCATGGATAAGTGTTGGCCCACACACAGGTCCCCTTCCCATCCCACTGAGCACCTCAGGCATCCCTGAAACAGGCTGATGCTGGGGAGCGATGATGAAGCTGGCTAGAGCAATCCCACACTCAGCTTATCTCAAAAAGCAGTTTTCCCTTTCCTAAGCAGGGCAGGATTAGCAGGCTCGAGTTACAGCCATGAAGTGGAATCAATCCCTTATCTGCACAGGCAAACCCAGCATGTCTCAAATTCTCCAGCCACACCAACCACACCGTAAGGGAGACACTGTGCACGGCCACCCAGCCTCCCCCATCCTGCCCTCCTCTATCCCAGCAGGACCAGGACCAACCTCCAGCTGCTCAGAGCAGCAGTGGCAGGAGTTTAAGGAAAGCAGAGTGAGATTCAGCGCTGCTCTGCTGCTGGGCCAGATTTGAGCAGAAGATGTGACTCGGATGACTGACCACAGGCTGGCCTGGCCAGGGAAGGAACATATACCATGGAGAAAAGCCTCAGTGCCTTCAACACCTCCTGTTGCAGGATTTCACCTTCTCCTGGTGGAGTTTGGGTGATGGACCCAAGCTGCCCCCGCACCACCAAGAGCACAAATGGTCACTGAGAGACAGAGTAAGCCATTGTCCCCACCCCAGGAGATGGCTCGGACCTGGTGCTTGTCACGCCTGGAGACACATCCCAGCCTGGAACAGGGAGTGGACTTGGGGCTCCCTAAGCCCTACAGGAACAAATCAGCAAACAAAAGATGGGATTGCTCCCAGGTCAGGTCCAGCCATAAACCCCCTTTCTGAACACCAGTTGGGCTGGGATCTGCGAGGTGCTTTGCATATGAATTCTCCTTGCTGAAAAGAAGTGGGTCCTTTGAATGAGCTGAATCTGTTAATGAGAAGCCGGGGCCTCCAGAGCTCCTCTGAGGACAAGGGTCCCAGTTCGACCACCCCCCCACCTCCCCTGCCCCCCCTTCCCTGGGCCAAGCCCTGAAACCCGAGAACAAACAAAGAGAGGTTTTCCCCCAGAAGGAAGCTGCCTTTCCAGCCTGCTCCCCTCTCCAAAGGTCATCTCCCCTGGACACACTGCCTCTGCGAATGGCTGCTCAATGCACAGAGTGGCTGGGGCATGAAAGTCGTAAGTGAAAAAAGACTGGCAGGAACCCAAGCTGAAAAGCTGCATTTCAGATTCTCTTCTCCTGCCATCCTTCAAAAAAGATGACCTGTGAGACTCTGTCCAAGGAAAGCTGGCTTGGAGCTCGTTAGATGGCAATGTCCCACTCAAGTCTCGGGTTTGCTAAACACTCTGAAGGTACCTGCTGCCCATCACACATCTGAGGGTGCTGCTGCTCTGTAGCCAAATTGATGGCCTTGCCATGGGCTAGACCTGGGATCTTATGCAATATAGGAGAGATTTTCCAGGTCTCAGAGCCAAGCCATCACAGAGAATACACTGGTTTTTCCCTCCTTTTCTCTCTGACAAAGCGGGCAGCACAGAATGACAGACATCTTTACAAAAGCTGGGACACACATGGAACTGCTCCCACTGCAAAGTGTCCTGGGGCCATGTCCTCTCCCTCCACTGCCAAGGGACCTCCCCATCTCCTGCTTATGGGCACAGTCTCTGCCCAGAACCACCTTCCCATTTCCAGCAGCAAACTCCTGATGCAGCCCAGGAGCTGAGCGTGGCCCTTGTCAATCCATAAGGAATGGACTTTGCAGTAGGAAACCTACTGCCCTGGCAAAGGGGATACTGTAGCCACTGCTGAGTACGAAGTTCTACCATCGGTGACCATCTCCTCTCAGGTCAGCCATGGCCCAGAGTCTGCCTTGTGGAGGTTGGACTCTGCTCTTCCCTGAGACACTTTCCTGTTTCCAGAAGCATTAGAAACCATCCCTCCACACATCCATGTCTCCCCAGCCACGGTAGCAGGCAATTCAAAACCTTTTCCATGAAAAATCTGAAAGTAAGTTGTATGCATATGAGGACAGGTCAAGTGCAAAGCACAAGAAGAAAGCACAACCAAGGGTATTGGAAATCCCACCCCAGCTCCTGCAGTGTAATGTAGCCACCATTTAGATGCAACACATCAGCCACAGGACAATTTCAGGCATCTACTTTCAGTGTTACAGATGTCAGTTAAGGCAGGACCAGAGCCAGCCTCCCCAGAGCCTCGATGCATGTCACCCCGTGCTTTTGAAGTACCACAACTCTCCAGAACTAAATGTTCCTGTAAATCCTTGCAGACTTACGCACAAGTCACTATCCCTGGAGGTATTAAAAGACATGTAGATGTGGCACTTAAGGACATGGTTTAGTGGCAGAGTTGGCAGTGCTGGGCTAATGGTTGGATTTGATCTTAAAGGTCTTTTCCAACCTAAATGATTCTATGATTCTAGGTCTTTCTCTCTATGCCACACAGAAATCCCCTTAAAAACTATCTGAATGCTCCTCTTCCATCCGCTTGGTTTCCAAGCTTGTCCCACTCAAACACCGCAGAGAGGTCAGGTTTGCCCAAGCCTAGACAGTCCATCAAGCTCCCTTGGCTGAGACATGCTATCCTGAACACAACTTTGCTGCCATACAACGATCCCAGGCAAACAAACGAGCACATTTTCTGCACGATGCTCAGTCCCTCGCGCCACCATGCCGACCTGCTGAGCCTGGCGTCAAACCCGGTCCTCGAGCGCGCCAGACAAAGCCCGACTCTTTGAAAGGCAACAGCCAGTCGGCAGCGTTTTAAGGCCAGAAAACAGCTCCGAACGTTCAGTTCCTTCTTTAAATAGAGGCCCCTTCTGTAAACGATCTGTTTGGACAGGAGGGAGAGTGCTGCAAGAGTCCAAGCGCTTGTGAAATAGGATCGGATGCCTTCACTCCCGCTCCATTCAAAACATGTGGGGGGAAGAAAGAAACCCAAAACTGGCAAGGCAAGATGGGAGGAGAGAGCCCCCGCACCTCCGCGCTGCTGGAAGGGTGCGAGACACCAGAGAAAATGGGAACAATAATTAAAAAGGATCAATTAGTGACATTTCTGTTTCGAGGTGCCTGTGTGTGTTTAATTATATTCCATGCAAGAGGCTGTTGACGCAGATTTCCGTTCTGCGGGGCGGTGGTGTAACGGGATCCGGCTCTGCCTTCTACCTCGGACAACCCCACTCAGGGCTTTACCACCAAGCTCATCCACCTCCAGGGTTTGGCAGTGCCCTGGGGCAGAGGGGGGCTGATACCCAGCCCCACAGCACATCAGCCAGACAGACGGACACACAGCTCCCCCTGCTCCTGCAAGAGAGGCCCCCATCAGAACCAGAGAGGAGATTAAAAAGGGAGCAAAAAAAAGAAAAAAAAAAATCTTTGCCCAACTCCGGCTGCGTCCCAGATCAAAGATCATCTCCAGCGAGGCCATCTGGTCCTTGTAAATGTAAAACCAAATTGAAAGCCCTGCCCTCACCTCCTCCGACTCCCTCGGCAATATTGCTTTTACCGGCCGGGGATGGGGAAGGAGCTCGCAGAAGGCATCTGTATGTAATATAGAGCCCCCGTGCAGCTGGGCTGGAGGCTCGCAACCCCCCTTCTTGTTAATCATGAAGCAGAGGTAAATGTTTTCTTTGGATCTCTAGGGGCCCTGTTATTCCCAGGGCCTTCAGGAAGAGTCCATGGCAGCAACCCTGGGATGGAGGAGGGCTGCCCTGCATTCCCATCGCTCCTCTCTGTCTGCAGACTGGGTTGTTGCCCCGATCAACAGGGACACATTGGGAGGGAAGATGTCCCCACCATCCCAGCAGTGTCCCCACCACCACAAAAGCCATGCAGCACCCTCCTTCCCCAGTCCGAGCAGGCTTCTCCTACCACCGCTCCTGGCCTGCGATGCAAAAGGGGATGCAGAGCCCAATAAATAAACAGAGAAAGAGGAGGACTGAGCCGAGAGCTTTCAAAAAGGGGACACATTGCATCTGAGCCAAAAATGACTTGTGAAAAACCCCACCACTGCCAACCCAAATACTCCAGGCTTGACTTGAAAGGCAAGCGGGGTCCGCTATCGAGAGGAGAAAGCTACACCGGAGACGTCGCAGGCGAAGAAGAGGCAGCTTGAGGAATTCTTACCCATCAAGCTTTATTGTGTTATTCCAACTAAGCACAGACAAAAAGACAAATCTCAGCTCCCTACTTTCATTTATAATTGAACCCAGTCCAGAAGGATGGAGCAAGTACCATCTGTAATGCAGAGTGCATTAGCAGCCGGCAGAATGAAATATTCAAATTACTGTAGGCTACCTCGCATTTCAATGACAGGGTTACAAAAACCTGACTTGTAAGTGGAGATTGGACTGGAAGAACAGAAAGTTTGTTTCTCCAGTGCATGAATTAACCTAACAAAATGTTACTTTCAGGGAAAAAAAAGCATTTGCCTGGGTAATTCTGCAACGTATCCCAACAGGCTCACCGGAAAAAAAAATTATTTCGTTTAGCTATCCTAATTGATATATTGTCCAGGGAGAGGAAAAAACTCAGGGAAAAAAGGGCAATGCTTTTCATTTTGGCTAAAGACACTGAATAAATAAGACTTAGGTGTGCACAACCCTTACCAGCACGTACAGGTCCCGTACACGGGGATGTGTGGCAGCAGGAATGTGCATCCATGGGCTGTGTCAGGGCAGTACCTGCACAGGCCATAGACTTTCGATGTGTTGTAAAATTTGAGTATGCAAATCAGCCCTTGATTTTCGTGCTTGTGCCTGTGCCGGGATCCATTCTTTTTGATATCGTTAATCAGGGCTGCCGAAAAGCCTGACACAGTAAGTGGCTGTAGCCCCTAGCAGTAGTCAAGATAGAGTGACAGGCTCCATTTAAGATGTCACAGCATATAATAAAGTGTAAAACTATACTTAAAATAAACGAGATAGAAACAATAAACTTGACTCCGGCTTTGAACTTTCTGGGAGAGCAGCAGGGAGATGTGAGCACACACGTGTGCAAGCAGGCACAGGGCTGGGGTGGCTGGAGAGGAGGGTCCCACACCAGCCTGCTGCCCAGGTGAGAGCAAGGAGGGGTGCCCCCTATGTCCTCTGAAGGATCAGAGCTCCTCAGCAACCCTACGATAACAACCAGCCTGCACGTGGGACATCTCTGGTGCTTCTGGATGTGGATGTTAAGGAGTAGGAAGAAGACAAGAAGTCATAACTGGGATCTGCCAGGGAATGAGGGGATGGCCAGGCCACGATGGGCATGTGACTGTATCAAGGACACCACTGAAGGGGCTGAGTTTTGCTTCGAGCAGCTTCACAGAGAAGAAGGGATTTACATACTGCAGGTGTCACCTCCAATCTCCTGAATGGAGACTGGGACAAGGCACTGTAAATCACCCTTCTGTCCCAGGCACCCAGGGAGCACCACCAGCTTCTGGCCATGCTCTCAGGATACCCCTTTCCCTCCATCTCCATACAGTAATGCCAGCATGGGATGAAGCAGCAATGCCCTCAGCATCTCCAGCCTGGGCTTGGCCATATGCCCCAGAACCAGAAGCCACAGCAGATGCTGGAACCCTTCCCTGGCAGGATGAGGATCAGGCCCATGCAGGGCAGGGGGGGCAGGGGAGGGGAACATACTAAAGAAAGCCCCATTTCACTCCACAAATCACTTCTCCATACCCCAAAACCTCCTGCGTGCCCGACAGCAGCTCTCGGTGCTGAGACAAACCAGTCGCTCTCCCTCCTGCTAAGCAGTTAAATTAGAGAGTATTCAATTAATAACAGCTGAATATTCTGTCACATTTAGGAAGATGTATGGTAAGACAAGCGAGTTGTGATGTCTGTGACAGAAATGATAAAAGTTCTCCCGACACAGCCTGGCAGATACTTGGCTGGAGGAACCGCTTGCTCTCATGGACTCCAACGTCAGCACAGACACCAGGCCCAGTGCTGCCTTCAAAGGAGAGACACTCCAAATTGCACGGGAGAACCACTGCCAAAATGGCTTGCAGGCAGCTCCCTCCCGCCTTCCTTCTGGGATCCATCTGAGATGCAGGGATGAGACCCTGGAGAAGACCTTGGCCAAGAGAGGGCTGAGACAGCGCCTGTCAGCTACCATGTGGCAAGCATCACTCAGCAGAAGCTCAAACCCTCCTGTGTCACCCAAAGACCACCCCATAACACTCATCCCAAGCTGCCTCAGTTTACCCATTTGCAAAAGGAACGGTGATCGTATGCCAAGCAATCCACTCCAGTGGGGACCAGGGCAGTGCTTGCATGACACCACGACCATGGACAAGCCCCTGCTGTCCAGTAACATATTCTCCATGTAATTAGGGGATGTGGCGTGGCCAGGGGACACACGGGAGCGGGGCTCTGGAGGCCGCCTCCGTTTTTTCTGGGGGGTTGTTTTTCACCGGTGTTGTTTGCGAACACAGTTTTGTTGCTAAGAAACTACCTTCATATTGCTCGGAGAGCAAAGACAAAGCAACCGTCAAAATAACACCCTATTTTGACAGTAGCCAGATCGTAACCATAAATGATCCATTTTCCTCGCTCTCCTGTGTGCTCATTAACCTGATCTAAATACCATAATCCCATATATAACCTGCACCCTACAGATACACAGGCACAGCACGTGCAGGCACCAGGGACCTCACGTGCAGGGGGCTCCATTGCATCCATTCACCCCCAAGTAAATGCTGAAGGAATTAGATCTGGGAGGAGGAGCAGGTTCCCCAGGGAGGCCCCATGGCTCCCTTCTAGGCAGGAACACGGTACCAGGTCTTTAAGCGAGAGATACATGAGAAACAACAGTGAGAAGGTAAGACCTCTGCAGCACGATGGCACAGCCCCAGTTTGGGGAGAAATGTAATTACCGTTGGCTTTGGGTTTGTTGGGTAGGTTAGGGTTGCTTGTTGTGGTTTTTTAAGTCCCAGGGGAGAAAATGCATGGGGGAAATCGAATCCATTCACTGCTCAATTTTCAATAAAGCAGCCTCTTGCTGCTTTAAAAGTGGAGAGATCTTGTCACACGGGGAAGATCAGAGCACATCACCCCCCCATCACCTCAACACAGATATATGTTCCCAAACCAAGTCACAGGATCCTGAAAACCAGTTTGCCAATGCATCCACCTCCTAGGGCAGGAGGACATCTCTACCTTTCCTGCCAGAGCATCTCTGGCCCCTCTTTGCTGGTACCACTGCAACCTGGGTGGGTCACAAAAGAAATGTGAAAAGCAACGCACCTTCCTTCCTCAAAAAAAAAAGGCAGGAGAGGGACAAAAGCACATCTAGGACAGCAGCACCTACAGGAAGGTGCTTCTTGGTCTGATCCAGGACCATTCAGGATAATGCACAAGGATGAAAGGTTTTAGTGGATGCAGAAGCACAGTGAGGTCAGCAGTGCCCTACTCACACCAAAAATCAAGAGGAAAGCACATGGCCTGTTTGCCTCAGATCTGCCACTGCTGACTTAAGGGCAGAGGGAAAGGCAGGGAAAAAGCCAGGCTGAAAACTGCAACCTGTCATCTTAAGGCAACCCAAAGCACCTCCTGTGCTTCAGCAAACCCCTGGTGCAAGAAAGGACACCCAGAGTCACAGCACAACTGCTGTGGCTCTCACCACCCTGGCAGGACAGCAAACACAGACCTACTGTCTTCGACCACCACCCTGACCCCGGCAATCACCGGTTCAAGAGCTGACCCAGAACCCGGACAGGCCGCCAGCAGGATGTCAGAGGGATCACTGCCCTCTGATTTACACCCTCGCTGTGCACTGTGCAGCAGCAACGCCTGCAGGCAGGGACACCAGGGCTTGGGAGAGCAGCGCCTGCCTTGGATGGTTTTTAGGGCAAATAAGGAAGAAAACTGAAGCAGTGGGAAGCGGTCCTGCAATATCTGGCTTGTCTTTTCTCTTGCCCTGGGCCAGCTGGAGCACGGGTCTGGCTGATCCCTTGCTCAAGCACAAGATGCTTCTGCACGTACCCAAACCCCAGGCCAGCACCGAACAGCCCGTCGCCCGTAGAGCCGCCGCTCGCCACGTGTGCTTTCCCTGCCAAAACCCCGAGCTCCACCCCACAGTAGGAGAAAAAGGGAAGGGCAAGAAGAGCTCTGTTGAAACCCACCAAAGCCTGAACAACATTTCTCTGCAGCAGAACAAAGCCCTTGGAAATCTCTTCTCCGCTTGGGTCCCCCGACCCACATGAAAGAGGCATTTTTCTGGGCTAATTACACAGGCTGCTCCGAGCCTCCTGGTAGAATTTGAGCTGCAAAGGCAGACATCAAAGGGCTCCCAACTTTAAAATAAATAGACAGCAAAGACGGCGTGGTTCACAGGAGATCTCCCCCTGTTGCCCGCACTGGCTGCCTGGGATGAACATTGGAGGTAACTCAGTTCACAACACCCCCCAGTGAGGGTAGATGGGGAAGAGAGGCACAGCTAGATTTTATTTGCATGGCAGGCTCCCAGCAGGCACAGGCAAGGAGGGGGGATTGGTCCTTGCAGGACCAGCCATGGTCCTAGAAAAGTTTCCTGAAGCCTCCATCCAACAGAAGGACCAACTGTGGAGCCTATCTGCTATCTGGGGTGGGCAAGCTGTGAGGCACTGGATGGAGCAGCCAAGGGCAGGATGTGGAAAAGGATGGGACAGGTGTCACTGCCACATGCTAGACAGTGGTGGCTGCCATCACAGTTGATCTGAGCAGTACTCCCAGGCACTGCCTGTTTCAGTTTCCCCAGAACTAAATGTATCCATTGCCCCTGGAGTTTCTGAGATGGGATTTTCCAAACAGGTATACTTCCCCCTAAACAGCAACCTTCTAGGGAAAGCCTTGGTCCTGCTCAAGCAGAGTCACAGCCTGTGTCTGCAGCTCCTGATGGACAAGAAACCTGAGCTGTGCTGCTTCCTGTTCATTTGGGAGAGAGAGAAGATGCCTTTGCTGTCTCTTCCAAGAAACAGCCAGCCACTGGCACCCCGTGGTCATCCAACCCTGCTCCTGGTCCAGAGAGTGGCAAATTCTCCTGGCCTTCAGCAGGACACTCTGACATGTTGGGTATGATTTGCACTGGAGATGACTGGGAAAGATAAAGCTCATCCTACCAGCTCCTCCGCCCCATCTTTCACCCTCTCCTTTGGGCTTCATAAGGCCTTACAGCACAGCCAGAACATGCTCTGCAGAGCAACCAGCCCTCTCTCCTTCTTGCTGACAAGCACAACAAGCCTCCAAAACAACAAGGCATGACCAGAACTCCTATCGGTCTTCAGGCTGTGGTCCTTCCATGGGCAGCCATTACCCAGGAGTGCTGCCATGAGACATTTCTGCAGTGCTTTGGAAAAGGACAGGGGCAAGGAAATCCTCAAGGGATTCTCCGATGTTCGGGAAGATCAGCACACACAAAACTGTCACGCAAGGGATGCCGGCCAGCCAGCCGCACTCCCGAACCCATCCTGGTCCATCCTTGGCCTCCCCACTCCTTCCCCAGCCGTGGCTCCAGGGGCGCAGGGGGCAAGGAGGAGGGATGGACCGCACCCTGCTACCTCCCAGGGAGGAGAAGGAAGACGAAAGGAGGGATGGGGCTGGGATGGCCGAGCGTGGGATGCGAGGGGAAGGTGTCAATTAAAGCAATGAGGCCCTCCGCATCCCTGTGCCTGACAGCCGGGCTGAGCGGAGCTGACAGCCGGAGCGCCGGCTGGCTTCCCCGTCTCGCTCACCGGAGCGTGCTTTCCCCGCGCACCCCCGGCTCCGAACCGGCAAGGCCGGGCCACGCGGACACCGGCAGCAGCATGGTGTCCCTTCCCCTGCCCCCAGAGATGCTCCTGATAATGGGAATTATCTTGATTTGGGGCTTAAGCAGGCCATGGCCAGCCTGGAGGCGGATGGCAGCGAAGCGGCTGGGGCCGGGTGGGATGGCAGAGGGAGGCACTGGATCCTGCTGAAATAGCTAATGAGCACTGCAAGGTCTCAGACCCTAATCAGGATGGCATCAGTGGAGTGCTGGGATGCTGGGAAGGTGGAAATCCACCAGACACTAGCTAGCAACGCAACCCTGAAGCCCCCCTGGATGGTCAGCCTCCACCTCTGCTTCCCCTTGCCTATTCCCGGGGAATTGCATCCCAGGAGCCCCTGCTTCACTCCCTGCCTGCCCTCCCCGCAGGCTCAATCCGATTAGTGCTGATACACATCTCCTCCTGGGCTCCAAAACACGCTCTTCCCAGCTGAAGGATTCGCATGGACACGGAAAACTTGTCCTGATTGTGGCGTTAATGGCCGTGTGGCCCATGTCATCACCGAAATGGCCTTAGGGGGAGAGTTGATGGGTCTCTGAAGTCATCAGGACTACCCCACCTCATCTTGCTCCCCTTATTAAAACCATTCATCCTGGGAGCTAAATGAATATGTTTCATCTTCAAATGCTGAGACACAACAGCAAGCAGGCAGAGATCTAATAGAACAATACCCATCTAATCATGCCGATTTTTCTCTCCCCACCCTGCCTTCATATTACACGCGTGGCCACGAGACCAAGCTGGGGCCGCAGGCAATGGGTGAGGATGGGGCATTGCCTGCTCCTGGCTTTGGTACCACTGTCACACCTCATGTCCCCCCTTCCAAGGCTTTTCCTCCCTTTGCTGTGATGGAAAAAGCCCCAGGACTTTTAAAACTAATAAGGTCGATAGATACGGAACCTAACAAGTCTAAGGGAGCCAGGGAAGCAGGGCAGGCCCTCCGCCACCAGCAGACCCTTGTTTCCCATGGGAATACTCCACACTGCACTGTCCATGAATCATTTTGGCACTTCTTCCCGCACCCATGGCAGGTTTTCCTGGCTCCCGTTCCCTTAGATACAGGGTTGATTTCTTCCCTTATTTGCTAAAGCACCTTTTGCTTGCGTCACGCTGGGGGAAGCAAAACAGTTTTGCATCTCTCACATATTAAAGGGTCTTGAGTAAGGCCCCTGGTTTTGGGGATGGGGTGGTGGAGGACATGGAAGGTGGGAGCTCTGGGAACGGTTGAGGATAGGGAAGGTAGCTAATCTGTTGCATCTTTCCAGAGCCTGACGGAGACGCTGCTGGCCTCCCCTTCCTAACCAGGGTTTGCACAGCAAATCCCTGCTCTACCTAATTATTAACGATAATAACGGTGGCTGGCTCGCTGGATGCCATCTGGAGCCCTGCCATGCCTGCCCACCAGCCCCGGGAGGGCCGGGAAGGGGGTGATCCGTGGGGCAAGGGCCAGGGCCAGGGGCTGGCCGGGCAGTGGGTACCAGCTCAGGATCGCCCCGAGGACCCAGTGGGCCCACCCAAGCTGCCGTGGTTGTGTTCGCTGCTGTGGCAGGCTTCATAAGGCTCCGCTCTTTGACTGGCGTTGAGTTTATGTGAAAGTAATTAACAGTAATTAATCCTTAATTACAGTAATTAGCCAAGTCGCAGTAAATTAAACCACATCTGGAGCAGATGAGGGCTTCCGAATGGGAGGCTAGTGCAGGCGACAATCGGAGAGATGCTGAATTCATCTGACAGCATCTGATTAAGGCTACCTGTTGCAAGCAGCTCATTTGCATTGTGTTTTTGTTTGTGTTTGGCAGTAACCCTTTCTGCCGGGCACCCAACCCCATGACCACCCTGCCCCCTTCTACCTTCCAGTCTGCCCCTGCAGAGCTGCCTGGATCTGTGAGGAGGAGGGAGCAGCTCTAACCCAAGAGCCAGAGGTCCCTCCACCATCCCCACCTGGTGGGAATGAGCCAGCACAGAGCCAGGGAGCCGCTGGGCTGCCTGTCACCCTCTAGGGAGCAGGAGCTGCTCAGGGGTTGGTACATAAACCACCCACTCTGCAGGCAGGCACCGGGCAGGGGATGGCAGAGCAGGATGGAGGCAGAGCGATGGAGGCAGCCAGCTCCACTCAGATTCCCCACATCCTGTGTCGTAACAGCTACAGTAATAATAATAATAAAAGACCTGGACTCCAAAGGGGAGCACATTAGCAAAAAGGGGCACGTTATTATTAATACCACTCAGCATTTACCCAGTGCCATGCAACCTCAGAGCCCTTTACTGATGTTTAGCCACACTCACAGGGAGGGGGAAATCCTGCCCTTCCCTTTCTTCCTACAACGGAGAAACCACAAGACAGAGAGGTGAAACAGGCTACGGCCTGTTGTATTTGAACACTGAAAGAAAGAGCTCAGGGAGCAAGTTGTGCTGTCCTGACTCGGTTTCATGCCTTATTCGCACATGGCTGGATGTGTGGTTGGCTCTGAGCTATTAGAAAAATACTGGGGACAGTTCCCAAAAATATCTTATACTCTCCTGGTTCTCAAACTGCACCACTCACCAGCACCCCAAATCCTGGGACAAAGATTTCCACCAAGGCAGGGAGATGCCACTGGGATTTCAAAAGCAGAATTGCAACCACGAAAGCAATTGCCTGATTTCAGTAGGTATTGCAAAAGCTTCAGAGCTTAATTGCACACAATTAATGAGCATGAAGGTCCTGTGTATCTTGCCTTTTCATCACACAGTACAGGGTGGATGGCTGCTATATCCAGGCTCCCAAAACACAGGTAAGGAGTTTAAAGAACCTTCGATACTGAAATATTGTCTCTCCTCTGGAACTAAAACCATTCAGGATTGCCAAAGCCAACAGCTGCAACAGGCCCTGGAAATGATCAGAAGAACCTCATTTAATGAAACACGAAAAAGAGCTATGTTTGCCTCTGACTGCAAAATAAAAGCAACCTTTTGAATTTCCTGTGTGCACAAGAGCCTGGAAGGAAAAAAAAGTGGTTTCTCCACCTCTGCTTTGATTCTGCATTGGGCAGGATTCCCCTGTACTGCTGAAACACGGCGAGCGCTGGAACAGCCACTGACCACCCCACATCTATCGCCCGTCCACACACAAACACACCTTGCTCTCCGTGTTTGGGTTGGACGAAGGGGAATTCGCAGCTTTCCTCCCCTCCCAGGGACACCAGCTGCCAAATGGTGCAGGAAAAATTAAATAGACTGAAGTGATGGCTGCACCAAATCTCCCCTTCCCAACCCAGGCAGGCATCTAAACACGGCTACTACTCAAGATGGCTGTGAATGGTGCAAGAGTGTGTACCCATCCACGGGGAAAGGATTTTGCAGTGGGGAAGGGTCCTGATTCACACCCCCAAAACGAACCCACACTGTCCTCTCAGTGCAATTTTGCTTTCATTCAATAGTTTTCTAAGAATATGTTCCATCAGCTTTGTGCTTGAGATCCTTCACAGCCACGGCATTTACAGCAAATCACATTATCTTGCTGCAGCCAGATTTTTGGCTTAAAAAAAAAAAATTTAAATTCGTATGAATAAAAGATTCCCTCACAAATGTCTTCAAGAAATTCACGCCCCAAATCCACAATGCCAACATTTTGCCTCACACAAAAATAACATAAATTGGGAAGCTGTAACCGAATAGGCAAAGCCTGCTCTGGCCAGGCAGAAAGAGAGCAGGTCTTCGCTCTACGACAGATGCAGAGATGACCTCAGATGATTTAACAGTGGAGGCAGGGGAGTCTGGTAGGGTCTGCTTCTCCTCAGACCATAGACGCTTAAGTTGTGGCCTTCAAAGCTGCAAAATATTTAACATCTCAACTTGACTGAATAAGCAAGTATTCAGCGCATGGACAACTCAAGACTCCTGGGAAGACAATCATTTCAGACCCAAGTGGATGCTTCATTTCAGCTTGTGCATGTCTTGTATCCAAATTTCCTCCAATTTCACTTGGCTCCCTGCTCACATAAGGAAACCCCTTCCCTGTGCATCAAGAGGCTCAAGAGAAATGGCTCCCAAGACAACTCCCAACTGTCCTACCCTGGATCAGGATGCAACGAGACTCATCTCCCCAGGAGACAGCACGGGTGAAGGGGTGAAACCTCTGCTCACCTGCCCAGTGCTCCTCTCTATTCTGGCAAGGCCCTGCAGGAAAATGTGATGACTGGGTCAGTGCCTCCTACAAGACAGATCAGCAATACTGCCGTTGGGTACAACTAGACACAAAGATAAAACCTCCCAAAACCTCCAGTGCTGCTCAGCCCAGCTGTCCTACCTCTTTGCAACTGGTACATCTCAAACTTCCAAGCCTACATCCTTCATAGTGTCTCTGTGAGTCCCTTTGGCTTTTACTTATGGGGTTGGGAACACACATTGCTGCTCTTTGCACTGCAAATTACTGGGAACCACCGAGGGACACATCCCTGCCATGTCGGTGGGATGACTGTTAACTCCACCAAACTGACCCTCTCCGCTTTTTCAATCCCAAAAAGCCCCTCAGGACTTTTGCTGCAGGAGTCCTTCAAAGAACAACCCAGTGGTTGCTCCATTTCCAGCAGTTTTCACCAGCTCAGAGAAGACAAACACAACCACAGAAATACTAATGACACCATGAAGGGGAGAGGCACATCTTGTTTCTCCTCCTCAAGGGGATGGGAGACGTGGACAGCAACATTGCCCAGCCATCAAATACCACCATTTTTGGACCAAATGCTAGTGTAGAAATTTTAACCTGAAGATAGAGTCTGTGTATGGAAGCTCCCAAATAAAACCAACTAAAATTGAGCCTCTCTATCTTACAGGCCAGGAGGGCTACATGGCCCAAGGACTTGTGCTAGGGAGGCGAGAGGAGGTAGATCTGCCAGGGACCCAGCTCGGACTGGATGTTCCCTCATTGTAGACTGACGCACGCATGTTTTATGGACATGTGTGTGCTCCTTCCAGGCCGAAGACTCGGGTCCCTTCTCATCTGCACAGTTCGAATTAATTATACACTTTAATTTCATGAATTATTAATTTGATTCTGACTCGGCAGCTTACGATTATCCAGCGCTACAGACTACGCAATTCCAGCTTCATTAAAACATCACCAGCTGCCTGAGAGACAGACATTAAATAGCAGAGAGTAATAATAAAATTAAGCTCCCTGTGCATAGCAACAGTCTTCCCCAGCCGCACGCGGCGAGGGCCCAACTGGTAAATAGGTCCTTTCCAAGAGCTTTATTCCCTTCCCGAGGCCGGTCTCACCCCGCTCCTTTGCCGAAAGGATGCTACCACCAGGATGCATGGCAGCAGAGGACTGGGGGTCTGCAAGAGCACCCCTGGGATGGGGGGCACAGCCAGGCAATGAGGGTGAGCAGCATCCCCCTCCCAACGCCCTCCTCGGTGCCCGCAGCAAGGACGGGGAAGGCTCCGGGGCTAACATCGCCTCCAAATAAATAAAGCTGGAGCGCTGCCTCCCAGCGTCTCCCTGGCAAAACAATTTATAGAGGGAAAATGTCGGAATTTAGACATTCCATTTAGCTGCTTCAGAAATCTAAGGACCCCAAACCTTGTGGGATTTGAGAAATCGATGGAATTAATTAAGGGAGATGTCCAGCGGTCTCCGCTAAGTAATCAGCAGGTACAGTAGACCTGAAATTCTATAAAGAAAAATGGGAAGGGATGACATTGAAGGAGGCAGTGGGGATTAAAAAATGAGCATCCGAGTGGTGAAGGCGCACACCCATTGATCGCTGCATTACGGATTAAGGCTTCAACGAGCAGCCAGAAGATTCTGTAGCAGAAAATGGTTACAGAGGATGAGCATGAGCAGAGCAGATATATATAACCTCTGACAGCCGGGAACAACTGAGACGGAGGACAGCTCTGCGGCGAACCCCAGAGCAAGAAAGTTTTGGGGAAGGGGAGGAAGGGGAAGTGGGGGGAGCTCGGAGGGAGCCATTTTGTGCAAGGGAGACCTGCCCAGGAGGAAGGAGTGGTGTCATCTGCCCACCCCAGCGAGGAAGGCACCCAGAACTGGTGCCAGATGGGGGACACAGGGGTCACGATGAGGTGGGGAGGGGGCACTGGTGTGCTGGTCTGAGAGGCCGCGCCATCAGCAGACAATTAATGGCTGGGAGTGAGGAACAGCCCAAGCAGACACACATGCACAGACCAGACCTGCCTGCCCATCACAGGGCTTTCCAGACCATGCTTCACCTCTCTAGCCTGCTGTGGGTTCTCAAGGAGATCACTGCCTTCCACGCTATGCCCCTTGGTGGCCTCCTGCTTTGATTTCCCAACTATCCCACATCCCATGAGGTGACTGCATCTGAGCCTGGGAAGGCACTGCCACCACTCAGACCACATCCACGTGGCAGCAGCTTCCCAAGTCGCTCTGCTCACAACACAGCCCCAGGATGCAGAGCTACCTGCCCCCAAAAGCCAGGCTGGACCCTCCTCCAAGGACAGCTGTGGGCAGCAGCAGGCAGCGCTGTGTTCAGGGACAGGTTGCCAGTAAGCACCATCCAACTTTAGGAAGGAAAAAAGTAGGGTATGATCATGTCTTTAGACACTCTGGGTATGTACAGGAGGGGAATAAAGCCAGGAGGGGCCACCCTGAACCCCCCCCAGCACACAGCCCCCCACCTGCACAGCACTAGCACCCCACAACCCACCATTTGGGACCAACCACAGACAGCATGGTGCTGCTCCTGAAGCCCCAGACCACAAAAAAACAACAACATGGCATGGCAGCTGGTTCAGACAAGACTTCAACAGTGTGGTGAACTAGATTTTCCATGCTTAAAACACATCCTTGCTGGGAATGTTACAGCTGCATCCAATGCCTTGTGCAAACAGAGTTGCTGCCTGGAGGAAGCCCTTGGGAAGCAGCAGCACCCCACCCAGCCAGCCCGCCTTCCCGGCCAAAACTGAACCGGGATTGTTGGAACATTTCAAAGAGAAAAATTAAAAAATAAACCCCAAGCCCCTGGAGCCTCATGCAGCAGCAGCAGCAGCAGCTTTGTGTCTGCGGGGTCGTGGGGCCAGCCCCCCATCACCCTCCCGCCTGCTCCTCATACATATGCATCGTTGCAAGCCAGCTCCAGCTAAATGTCAGCAGCCAGCACACGAACGCAGCCGGAGGGGACCCTCGCTTCGCAGGACAAAGGCTTTGGGACATGGAAAGCATGGACCGGCTGGGCACAGAGGGAGAAGGGCTCACCCCATGCATGGATGTGGCTGTGGGCACCCAGCTGCTTCGGGAGGCAGCTGCAATGCCTGGCAAGGGTGGTGAGGCTGAAGCACGCTGCAAATGATGGGCTGTTTGCAGTCCCATGGGTGTCTGGATGGGTCTGGAAGCCCCTGTGCCACTGTCCTGGCACTGTGGCTCCAACCACCACTGCTCCCACACACAGATGAGTCTCTCCATCCTTTGTGCCACAAATATCTTTCAAAAATCAGGAAAAGCATTCCTGAAGGTGATAGGGCTTTTTGAGCCAAACTCAGCGAGAGAATCCAGGATGGGGAAGGGTCCTCAAAAACACCTTCCCTCCACAGTGCAAGCTGGCTCTCCTTCCCAATCCTGCAGGAAACACTGCTGTGCTTGGGTCGGCAACCTTCATGGAGCATTTGAGTCACCCCCCCGTGTGGCTCTGGGAGACCGAGCAGGACATCAAGTGGACTTGGTTCTGTTCCCCATCAAGGAAGACAGCATCACCTTCTCCACTGCTGGCTGAGGGACACAGAAACCCCAGTGTCTGTGCCAGACAAGCCACAGGGAGCAGGGGACACAGCAGGGGCAGCTGCCTGCTCAGGCTGAGTCAAGATGGTTCTGCATGCTGAAAGCTGAACACCATGTCCCCAGACCCAGCACCACAAGACACCAGCATAAAGAGCCCACGACCTCATGAGAAAGACGGGTCTAGCAGACACAGCAGCAGAAACACAGCTCATCCCTTCTCCCCAGAAAGGCTTCCTCTGTGTCCAGGCTGTACTTTGAAGGCTCTCTACACCCCATATCCTTGGACCAAGCCCCACCTGCTCCAGACTCCCTCGAGCCAACCTCAACCTGCCCCCAGAGGCAGGAGCTGCCGAACCCACAGGCCTGAGCCAACGGTGACACCCTGGAATCACACGTGGGAGGCCTTCGGGTGCCCAGCGACACGCCAGGCGGTGTGTGTTTTACAATCCATGTGTCGAAGAGCCCTGAGCAAAGGATGTAGCAGATGCAGAGCATTCAGCAGATTCCCTCCCCTGGCTGCATTACAGCGGGAGGCAGGGAGCAGCCCCGGCCCTCTGCCCCCCGCCTCCCTGGCCCCAGCAGGCACTTGGCATCCAGCGCCACGAGCTCCCGGGGCCGGCGAGCTCATCGCCACAAACATCCTCCCTCAAAGCAGGACGCCTTCTCCCATGGGGCAAACATTAGTGGGACAACTGGAAACGTTCAACTTGATTATAATGCTTTAAGAAAAGGTCACGGTGAAATTTCAGCGCTTTACCTTGAGCTCTGTTTGTTCTCTGTGGGATGAGATGGGAAGAGTCAGCTTGCCCTGGCTCGTGGCATCTGCGTAGCTCTGACTGCATTTCATGGGCCAGCAGCAGGCTGTGGAGCCACAGGAAACCTTTCCCCAGCCCTGGGGACTGAGATAAGCCACAGCAGACGGGCTTGTGGGGGCACACACTGGACCACCACACCACAGCTGCCCACCACGCCATAGCTGGACCATGTTTTCAATCAGAAAGTTGTCCAACCCTTAGCTGATTTTGCACTGGGCTTGCATTTCTGCTGTTAAAACAGGTTAAATACACCCAAAAAGCATGGAAAAGCACCCAGCAATTCCTAGACAGCATCTCCCTTGGAGTTGGGAAGGTTTTCCAACACACCATTTGGCTTCATCTTTTCAGATCTCGAAAGGAGCTGTGGTCAAAGCAGCAATGAGGCAGTGGCACTATGAGACTCCAGCATCACTCCAGCATTGCCCAGACCACCAGTGACCCTCAGCCACCACGTTAGCCCCACCAGCACACTCTCCAGCTCCTAGAGAAGGAGAACAAAGCAAGGGCAGCCAGTACAAATGGACTGACATGGTTTCTGCCAGCACTGTGAGCAGGACCAGGTCTCAGCCCTCACTGAGTAGCATGAAGCTCAGGAGCATCCTGGCTTCCCCAGCCCCTATGCTTGCACTCCTGCACGATTGCTTTGGGACTGAAATGCACAAGGACAACCCACCAAAAGGCCCACACCTGATGCAGAAAGGGGTCAGCTTTCCCCAAAAATGCACGGACACAGGAGCATGGCAGCCTAGTATCCCTTCTCCTCTGCGCATTGGAGTGGGAGCAGCTCTGACCTGCAGCAAGAGGTTTTCTATCAGCCGGGCAAGAGGAAAACCAAGGTCAGTTTTGTTTGTGGCCAACTGCCCCCAGCAACTTTCCTGCTGCAATAATTAAATCTGTCGTCCAACAATTTGCTGCCAGGGCAGTTCTCAAAAGGTCTCCATGCAGAGCCAGGAGACAAATGTTAGTGGAGATGGAGTCCTTTGCACCCGCTGGGCTGCCAGGTTCAGGTAGGTGAGGGGAAGAGGAAAAGCCACGGGGAGCTACTTTCAGCAGGGATGGACTTTCCAGGAAAAGTCACTCAGCAAAGGATTTTTGGGAGAGGTTTTAAAACAGCCAATTTCAGCACACCAGATTGAAACCTCAAGGTGCTGAGTGCTCTTGGAGATGGCTGGGAAGGGCTTGGCCTCCTTCCCTGGAGGCAGCTGCGTGATCCAGCCTGCTAAATGTTCCCCAAAGGGGAAATGGCTTGAGATACTACCTCAGAGCAAACCATCCTTTCCTGATGCAGCCGGAGTGCAGGGCTGGTGTGACACTCCTCCAGGAGCTGGGATGCAGCCAGTGGGCCCCCTCGGCAGCGTCCTTCCGCTGAAAGCCAACCCCGGCAAAGGTGATGCCTGCTTTAAAGCTGGGGAGGGGAGAATCAACACCTCGGCTTGTCAGCGGGGCTGTGGTGGACCCAGGAGGCAAGCAGACCCTCATCCCCACAGCGCTTGCTCTTGCTTTTCCGAAGCACACAGACACACCTGCCGGCGGAGCCGGGATGCTGTATTCCCACCACTCCGACAGCGCCACTCGCAACAACTCCCAGCTGCTGCCAAAAGGTATTTTTAGCTGCATTATTTATTTGAACACCTGCCTGAGACTTCAAGGCAGAGTACGGAGCCTGAGCAGCGGAGGGAGGGAGGGAGGAGTGGCACTGGGAGACCTGGACCATTTCCACTGGAAGATTCGAGAGCAGTGACACAGGCACAATGGTGCAAGACTTGGGCTAGGCCGAGGAAGAGGATAGTATGGCTGGGACAATGCACCTGCCCCACAAAGAGCATCAGGTTAACCCAGCTGCCGGGAACAGCCAAGTACCAGTGCAGATTGGGAAGGTGTTCCAGGCAGGCTCAATGCTCCCTTCACAGAAATTGGGCTCTCCAGGTATCCAACCGCACATGATTTCAAGATGCTCTGGTCCAATGTAGTGTCTGCAGCAGGAACGCCCAGGTCTCGCTGCTGTACATTATCTTTTATGCATAACCCCATTCTGGGGAGAAAACTCAGCAAAACTGCCCTCTTTCAAATTGCCTTTCCTCCACGCAAAACCAATTCCACCCCAAAGCCAGCCCATTGCCCTGTTTCAGAGAGTCAAAAGCAAGCAGAAAGCAAAGGAAGGAGGGATGCTGCAAGGGAGGATGTACTCCACTCTTATTCCCAAAGATGGAGATTCCCTCAGGGGCTTGGAAGGACCACAGGGTAATTCAGGGGCACATGGAAAGTCATACAACACGCCTGTGTTATTTTTGCATGCCTTTCTTGCCACCTCATTTACTGAAGTGAACAAACCCCACCATCTCCCTCCCCTTCTGCTGAAATAATCTCCTCTTCTCTCTGAAATCAGCCAGGAAAAGGAGGGAGAAAAAAAAAAAAGAAAAAAGAAAAGAGCATCTAAAAATAAAGGCCAGGCCAGGGTATGTGCCTCTTGGTTGGGCTCCTGTGCTCACAGATCTGCTTATTTTGGCCTATCTCTCCCCAGCGATAAGGCAGCTAACAGCCCGTTATCAGCCAGTCGGTGAAAATGTGCTCCAGCCTGATTAGGGCTCAGTCTTTGCCAAGGTTATAAACAGCCGTTATCGTTCTCCCAAACAGAATAATCCGGACAGTATCAGCTCAGAAACATATGGGCCACACAGCGAAGATAGCCGCTGACGGACACTTCATTTTAATTGTAACGAGTGGTTAGCAGCAGCCTCCAGACAACAGACACAACTGCCCAATTGGCAGTGGGTTCGCATCTCCTCCTGCATCCCTCCTCCCTCCCGCTCGCTGCCGGTTTTCTCCTCTCCCTGCTGCCCTCCTTCTGCCCTGGACCGTGCAGACCCCCAGGTCTGCATCCCTGCAATTGTGGCAGAGCCCTGCCCAGTCCCCGCAGAGCCGGGGGGGCAGCGGGCGAGCAGCACCCTCATCTCTGCGGGTGGAACACCAGAGTGGCCATGTCACACCTGGTGTGCTCACGGCCAACCTCGTGTGAGAGGGGAGCAGGAGGGCACACGAGGCCGCTGCGATGGTGGGGTGACATCCACACCCACCTCCCTGCAGGGATGGAGGCAGAGCCATGGGTCAGAGCCCAGCCGTACGGGCCTGGATCCCACCTCAGTGCAGCATCCCGGCCTTTCCTCGTGTGCCAGCTCGGCAGCAGGCAGGGTGCGGGAGGAGGGGCAGCAAACCCTCATTTCACATTCTCCCGGTGTCCCTTCTGTGTCATACTTCTTTTTTTTTCCCCTCCTTTCCCCCCTCCCTCTTCCCAAAAGGGGTGGTTTAGCTCAGAGAGTCTTAAACACATTTGCATTCCCAAGACACGCTTAGGCATAAATTCATGTCAGCGCAGGGGTCTTTTTTTCCCCCCCCATCCTCCTTCTTTTCCTCCCCTCTTTTCTCTCCAAACCCAAAATGAATTCAGCGAGAACCCTTGCAATTCCAGCACCGTCGCGCTGCGCAACGCGGGATTACAAGGGATCCGGGGGCTTTCCTTTTCTTCCAATTCAGGGCGTGCGGTGCTGCTGCTTGGTTTTGTTATTAACAATAAGCAGAGATAACGCTTGTAGCCCCATTAGCCACGCTATCCTTCTCCCTACTTTCCTCTCCAGCCAGACCTGAAAAATCGCACCTGAGCTTAATTCCTCCTGCAGGGAGAAAGCAGGAGAAAACAGGGAATCCCCCCCCAAAAACGACAAAAAAATGTTAATATGGGGAGGCAAGCTAAAAACCTTAGGAAGACCCAGGACTGAGCTTCAAGTCACGGACGCTTTCTCAGATGATCTGTATTCCTATCTCAGTGCCAGCGGAGCTGTGATCAGAATATCCAAGGTCTCATAAAAGATTCAGGGCTTATTGACTTCCTTGCCTTCGCTGACTGTTCGTGGTGCTCCTGCCTGCTCCTGCTCGGCCTCCAAAGCACCCACAGCCCCTCGCAAGTTGCCATGGAAGACGCCAAAGTGGAAGACATCTACTTCTGCGGCTGTGCTGGACCCACAGAGCAGAGTGGTGGAGGAAGGTTCTCCTCCTGACCTGGGGGATGTATTCCCAGCCCCAAACCCCAGTGAGAGCCGCCTAAGAAGATTCTTTGCCCCAGCGGGCATCCCCAACCCACGACAAACTCCTGTTAGATGGTCTCGTGGCCACTCCAGCAGCACTGGTCACCATGGTGGGCAGGCGATGCTCCACAGGCAGAAGAGCAGACTTAGGAGTTATTTTAATTCGAGTCACACATTTAGGTGAAATCATCTCCAAGCTGCAAAACAGAAAACTTACAGCAGGAACCCCTCAAGAGCAGCTTTGCCCCAGACTGCACGTGGATGAGCTCTCCGAGGGCTGTCTCCGGCAGCACTGCAGCCCAGTTTTGCTGCATAAGCAGCCCCGACCAAATGTGCCGACCAGAGAATCCAGTCCCTGCAAATTTATGATCAGTGTTACTCGGCTGCAGCCCCAAGGAGAAGGCAAGGGATGGGCGCAGGTGCTCCTTTTGGAATACACTATCCCACTGTCACTCTTGTACTCACTGATTTTAGGCACAAAATACCACGTGAATGGTTGAACGTGCTAGAAATTGTGGAGTTTTACATACGGAAGGTCTTCATACCTGAGTTACACTGAGATGCACATGAACACCACATCAACCAAGCACGATAAAGCCATCAAACCCACCCAGGCACCCCATTAATTGTATTTATGCGTCACCTAAAAGCCTTACGTGCACACGCCAAGACTCCATGCTAGAAAGCACTGCACAATATAGGAAATAAATTCATATAAAAATAAAATACTGCACAGAAACACATAGATTTATATATACATATTTGCTCAAACACACACGGGCACTTGTGTGTTTCCATACTGTATGTGCAGACACCCTCACACAGCACAAGTGTGTACACCCCGGAGGCATAACCAGACACACACACATACATACCTATCTGCATGTAGATATCAACTATTTATACACACACATACCACATATGAACGCTCTACGCACCCTCTCGGTGACAGCTCAGATTTCCAGTAATATCATAATATTATTTTTTAGATCAGTTAAGGTATAAAATGTGCGCTCTCTCAGTCTTTAATATTAATAAGTCTTGTAACTAGCAGTTTCTTGTAGCTCCGAATTCTTGAGCACAACTAGAAAGGGCACTTATCCTGAAAAATCTAATAAATTTACAGTTTTATATACTTCCTTCAATTGTAAAAGTCTTGTTCAATAAACTTTAAAATGCCACTATAGAGCAATAACACAGACAGTATAAACCCAGCCCTGGGAAAGCTGTGCAACCAGAAATTGTTCCCCTTTCTGCTACAGCAATAAAGTTTTATATGTTTGAACTGACTGTAAAAAGGTTTGAATGTTGGCAACTGGGGAATAATCTGTCTTCTTTATAGTTATTATCATATTTCCCACAAGACCCTTTGGTCTGTGTCAATCCTTCTCGTATATGACACCTTTGTACTGTCAGCGAAAGCAAGAATACTTAACTTTTTGCGTGCGCACGCGGCTGTGACTGGAGGTCCCTCGCTCTGCTTTTCTTCATATTACAGTACCCGGGAATAAATTACCTGTGACGTGCTGCAATGGAGGCCTTTTGCCAAATCAAGCTGATTTGGAGAGTAAAGCTCAAAAAAAAAAAAAGGGATTTCTGGACCAGGTCTCAAAATGCTGGGGTAAGAGTAGCTGCTATCCAACAGGGATGATGACATCCCTGTGGTTCCCCTGTGGCTGCACCCTCAGGGCAAGCAGCATCCCCTCACTGCTCTTCCATAAGAAAGAGATTTTGGTTTGAGATTGGCCCCTCCTGCGTCTTCACCACCACCTGAGGGCAAGGGCTGGTCCAGCATCAGCATTCCCAGGCTCAAGTGGTGGGAGCCAGAGCACCCAGACACCTTCCCGACAGAAACGTTTTGGGGATTCTGGCTGAACCCCTAAGAAATCTGACCCTGACCCCAAAGAAGCAGCAGGCAAATAGAAGGAAATTCCTCAAACTCACTTATTTCACCAACAGATGATTCTTTAATCAGTTGCAATCTTTAACTAGCTAGGAGCTCACAAATGAGGATGGGGATGAGTTTTGTCATAAGACCTCCAGTAAGTCTGGACCTTGGCACCATCCATGCAGGGCCAATTGCTGGAGAAGTGGCTATGGCAGTGGGGAGCAAGGATGCAGGGGAACCTGGTCCTCAGCCTTCAGCAACCCAACACCATGTGATCCCTGACCATGGGCCATCTTTCAGGTGGGAAAGATGAGGCTCAATCAGAGATTGAGATGTCAGAAGAAGTGATGTTAAAGCACGTTTGGAAAATGAAAAATGAGGAGTCACCAGGACCAGATAATACCTGCCTAAGAGTTCTGCAGGGACTCAGAAATAAAATGATTGCATATTTTCATTAGCAGCTCAATCTCTCATTACACTAGAGGACACAAAGTGTCATACCCTATTTTTAAAAAATGGAGTGAGATGAGCCACAGATTCACTGACTGGTGAGTCTCACTTCAGTACCAGCTAAGATGATAAATAGATAGGATAAAGCCTTGAGATGGACACGATACCACCGAGATTAACTAGCAGTGCCCGTAAGGAAGAAGAAAACATACCTGGCCAATGTATTACAATTGCTGTGCACCCAGCAACAGGAGGCATGAAGCATTGTTGGCATCATTTGGAGTCCCCCAAAGTTTCGTCAGTTGATAAATTTAACTCTTTTCCCAGTAAAAGCAAGGACTAGAAGTTGGTTAAGAGGCGGCAGACAGTAGAAATAAAAAGCTTTTTCATCAAGACCAAGGGTGTAGAAGGTTTGCCCACTGCTGCTTAATAAGTTTATTTCCAGGAGAAGAGCATGAGCAGCAGTGGGTTTGATGAGAACATGAGCAACGGGGGTTAGCAAGGACTCGTGAGGGCTGAGGGACTCCTCCAAGGACGTGAATGAAGCTCCATGAGCTGGAGATAAGATGGTGTCAGCAAGGGTAAAATGCACAAGGAAGTAATTCGATTACTCACACACACTGACTACGACAAACTTTGCGCAGTCAGGCCGGACATCCAGCGAAGCGTGAAGGGAAGGGGCAGTGAGAGCTGCCAGGGCTGCCCCCCGCCCTGAGGCTCCTCACCCACTGCAAGCCCATCATCCTTGCAAGAAAGATGGAGAGAGACTTTTCTCTAGGGCCTGTAGTGCTGGGACAAGGGGGAATGGCTTCAAACTGACAGAGGGCTGGTTTAGGTTAGATACTGGGAAGAAATTCTTCCCTATGAGGGTGGTGAGGCTCTGGCACAGGTTGCTGAGAGAAGCTGTGGGTGCCCCATCCCTGGAAGTGTTCAAGGCCAGGTTAGATGGGGTTTTGAGCAGCCTTATCTCCTGAAAGGTGTCCCTGCCCCTGGCAGGGGGCTTGGAACGAGATGATCTACAAGGTCCCCTGTTCCAACTCAAACCACTCTGTGTGTCTGTGTTCTGCAGGCAGGAGGTAATGCCATGGGATCTCCTCAGGGAGGCAACTACGGAAAGACTCTGTAAGGAGGAGGGATGGAAACAAGCACCAAACACTCATTAGCCTTCAAACACAATTTGATACTTAACTGGATGACTGGAAAAACCATCGATGTGAACCAGAAGAGGTCAGAGATGCACACAGCCTGCCCTCCCATGATGTAACCACAGAGCTGGAGGGACACCAAACATCACAGCTTCTCCCCACCCAACCCATCCCTCCAGACACAAGAAACGATGTCTGAAACACAAACAAGCACCATAACCATAGGGTTTCAGTTCTGGATCCCCACTTTGCACTTTGGGCAACCAGCCATGAATAAAGGTGAAGCCCCTCAGCCTCCCAGCACCTCTGCCACTGACAAAGAATATGATTAAACCCAGATACACCCCAAGAGAACCACTGGGCTGCTGCTGACCAACAGCTGTATCTTCTACACCTCCCAAGCAGCACAAGTTCCTTTGCTAATGCGAGATGAAAGCACCTCTTGGTGCTCACCATGAAGATGCTCCATCCTGGGCTTGTGGCAAGCCCACCAAGCACTGCTGTGTGGGAGGGGGGTCTGCAGGGACCCAGGCAGTGCTCCCCTCACTCCACAGGGACAATCTGGCTCTTCCCATTGCACCTCAACATCCTGGCCCCGAACAGGCCGGATCTCAGGGCCACAGGTGAGCAGGGCACACTCCCCCATCCCACTCCATCCCACCAGTGGGGTGGCGAGGGTTAAGTCCAGCCGGCAAGGCGCATCTCTGTTGCAAGAGTCCATTACCTCCCGCCACATTACCTCATTCATTTCTTATATGCGGATGGTTTATTCTCCCATGAGCACCCTCGCTGGCAGACATGGCTAGTGTAAAGTCCCCTCCCTCCCCTGTATTTCTCTATCCATCACATTTAACACTCTGACAGTAACAGTCTATAATGTTTCTATTCTACAAAACCGCTCTGTCAACTCCGGGCTTCCAGAGCAGCAACTGAGGAAAATAAATAACATCAACGCCAGGCCCGACAGTATCACAGCTTGCTTTCTGCTGGGGGTTTAGTTTATTTTTTCTTTTCTTTTTTTTTTTTTTTTTTTTGAGGAAGGGAAAAAATCGGAGAGTGAAAGAAAAAGGGGAAAAAAAGTGCAGGCATGTTATGTGTGGTGAGAGACAGGCATGAGTTTCCTTTCCACCCAAATGAAGGGCTGGGAGACCCTCAGAGATATGCACAGGACTTCTGATGTGAAGGAAGGGGGAGCCTGCCGCCCCCACTCTGTGCCCATATTCCCTGGGGACATGATGGCTTAGGGGAGAGGAGACAAGGGACCATAACCAGATGAGGGTGAGTGCAGGCAGGCAGGCAGCTGCCCGCACCCAAGGACAGGGATGGGCTGAGAAGCACTCAAGGAGGCTATTTAGGGGAGTGGAGGATGGGTAGTAAGGGGGAGAGAGGCTGCAGATATTGGAGATAGAGGATTCAACCTGCCATCGCCCACCATAACCCCACAGCAGCAGCAGGCAAACCCCCATCTGCTCCACACCAGCCCCTGGTCAGAAATCACTAATCCACTTAGATAATCCACTCTGGCTCGTGGCTTAGTGGCCTCACGGTGCTTTCCATCTCCTTTCACTCCTGTGAAATCCCCTGGAGCTGAAATCAGGCACACAGCCTCTGTGCTGGTGTTTGCCTTCATCCTTCTGCAGCTGCATGGGTGATTCCAGGACCCAGGGGTTGGGATGGTGAAGGGGAACCCACCTGCATAAGTATCACCAGTTAATAGTAACTATAACCACAATAATAAATTACACCTTATGAAAGTGCCTGGCACTTCAGAAAGCAGAAGTCAAGCAGAAAAAAACCCCACATTTTCCAGTATTTTTGCTTTTCTTTGATATTCCTTGGTATTCATTTTAAGTCCCTGTCTGCAAGCTCACCTTCCCTTCTGCATGAGCCGTGCAGGCCTGACAAACAGAGACCTGCTCAGGTGGTGCTCTTCACTGGGAAAAAAAAAATTAAAAAATAAATACATGCACAAGAACTTTTCCAATCAATTGGAGAGAGACACAGTCTTTGACAGCCTGCAGACTTGGGAGTTGTGCTCACCAGGCAGCTTACAGAAGCCAGCAGGGATGCACCCGCTGGCAGTAGAAGGATGAGGCTGGAGGGGATGCTCAGAGGAAAGGGAGGTTTGGAGGGCTCAAAAAAACATGGGGAGCAGGTAACTGTCCCTGTAGCCCCACAGTTATTTGCTTCTCCAACTCCTTTGTGCAAAGCAGCTTTAAAAACAAGCTGACACACTGTAGCTTGACACGAGGCAAGGCCACTGCCAGCCCTGGACAGGGATGTGCACAGGGGTGACATCACCCCACATCGTCTTCAAATAAACAAATAATAACATAAACAAAAGAAGAAAAGGGAAAAGGAAAAAAGAAAGGAAAAAAAGAGAGAAAAAAAGGAAAAAAAAGGGGAAAAAAAAGAAAAAGGGGAAAAAAAAAAGGAAAAAAAAAGAGCAAGCAGGAAACGGTTCCCTCTTTTGTTTACATACCTGCCAAAGGCTGACACTGGCTGCTGTCAGTCATTTGTACGAGCTGACGGTTTCCTAGCCGAAAGCAACCCAAGCACTAGCAAGGCAAGCAATGTAGGGATGGATCCTGCTCTGAGAGCCCCACACCACTCCAAGCTCACCCTGCAAACTCTGCTGTGGGAGGAAAACACACCCAGCCACCAGAACACCTTTGGGTTGGAAAATGAGCTGTGTGCTCTGACTCCTGGTAAGGGAGAGCATCGCCTCAGGACCCCTGAGCAACACCAGCATCAAGCTCTGCCGAGTATCCAAAATCTGGAGAGCTCAGCCAGAGATGGATGATGTTTGCACATGAGCATCATCTCCACAGGTCCCATGGAACTGGGGGCACTCCTGCAGCACCCACAAACAGTTGTTTCACTGGCCAGACCCTGACTGTCCTCTGCACCTCAAGCTGGGCTGTGAAACAAAGACCCCAGAGCTGCTCAGAAAACCCCGAGCCTGGAAGGATGCTAATGGGATTTGGGCTACTGTCTGGAATAAGCTAAAGGATTTAGTACTCCAGGAGCAACTACCTTGCCACAGACTCCCGGTTCTCCGCTGGGAAAGGCCTTTATTCCGCCGCAAAAAGAAACTTCCCACTTGCAAAAGTAAGAATAAAGCTTCCCACAGCGGTCTGACAGCATAATGTGCGTGCAGCCCCTGTGTACACAGCCCCCCACGCGGGCGCCCTCACACGGGAACGCGCGCGAGGAACACAAAGAATTAAGGTGCAATGAAAGGTGCCAACCAAACTCTGAGCTGCGATGTGGAAAAATGCACAAATGTCTTTTTTTTTTTTTTTGCCCAGCTGTATTATTTTCCATTCATCAATATCCCCCTCAATAGCTATATATGTACCCAGATAAAATTTGTATTTAGCTAAGCCCTGCCACCGGGAAGTATGTTATTTGCTTTTTGATCGCTGTCGTTATTCGCTTTACAAAAAAAAAAAAAATAACAACTCCCTCTGCCCAACACGAGAGGAGAAACTGGGCGCTGGGACTAACCAGAGGGTAACCCTCGGAGAGAAACATTTGCAAACAGCTCACAAGCTGAGATTTGTTTCTGGAACCCACACATGTTTATATAATTAATCCATTTCCTATTTACTTTTGCATCAGGATTTGCAGACAAACAGTTCACAAAGCTATAAAGCAAAAACAGTAGGTTTGGGAGCATGGGGGAGAGCTCGCAACTGGTTTTGTTTACTTCCCAAACTCTAGGGAGATGCAATGCCCTGTGGATAGACACGGCAAGTTTGGCTGTTTTGTGGAATAGCCAAACCTTTCAGGTTTTGGCTGCCAAAATTCAAGGCTGGAGACTTACTTCCAGGACCAGTAGCATCTTCCACTGGTGCCTGCAGCAGAGCCCTCCAATGGCCAGAGAAGATGGAAGCAGAGGTACAGGAAAATCCAGCCTTTCTAACTGCAAGAAATGTAAGATTTAGGCTGTTTTTTGCAGGGCAGAAGAGAACTGAGGAAGTAGAAAATCCTCCAGTTATAGAGAAGGCAGCATTCCAGGGCTCCTTGGGCTCCCCAGGGAGCAGCCAGAGAGGCACCAGAGGGCAGCAGTGCCAAAGCCACCCACTGCCGTCCTGCTGCAACCCCAAAACACCCACTTCCTATCAAGACATTCTCACCAGGCACTCTCATGGAGAAAGAGGAGGCAGGAAAACATCATCACCAGCCATTTGATCCCTTTCCTTTACAGAAAGCTTGGAGCCACTTACCAGTCAGGAACAGCTGTGTTCCAAACCAAACTTTAAGCCCTTTTTGCTGCTGCTTTGAGGACATCCTTAAATGCCGTGAGCTTCACCCTTATGACAAGGGCTGCTTGTGAGGGGCTGTGCCACAGCAATGCTTCCCGTCAAAGCACCCTGATTGGGACACGGCGGATAGTCCCTGCATTTGGGTATTTCTGGGCTCTGAAACACCCAGGCACGGCTGCTGAGGAAAGGCAGAGGGTTGGGATGGAAAGCCACGGAAAAGCCCAGTGTAAAAACAATGCATCGCTGCACTGCTGCGAGCATCACTGCCAGCATCCCTCCCACAAGAGGCCACAGGGCCAGCGCAGCTGTGGGCAGCACAACGGCACCCACAGGCCACGGCCTCATCCCACACGGCCTCCCCTGGCCACGCTCCTGCCTGAAGCCCACCTCTGGAGACGATAATGAAACCTGCGGCCCGGCGATAACGGGAGATCAGGCGAGGCAGCGGCGGTGGCGGCAGCAGCCAGGCTGCCGAGCGGGCTGGGATGCATGTAATCAGAAGGGTTATCTAATGCTAGTTTCATTCTAATTGAGTCACTACCATATGTCACCCTGCAATAACAACGCAAGCAGCATGCAACTGAATACATATTTAATTCACATAATGGGTACAACAGTAGAAGTAATCAAGGCAGTTTGCCATAAGCCATAAAGAAGTGTGGCGTGTTCCTATCGAGGAGCAGCCTGCGCTCGGGGAGAAGGGGATGGCAGGAGCATTGTGCCGCTGAGAAAGCTGCAAAGGAGGGGGGGAACCCCCCAAAACACGCCCCGGCATGGATTGAAGGCGAGGTGGTCATTCGATGCGATTGGGAATCAATGGTGGAATATTGTCGACGGATCGTTAGCCCCTTCAATATAATTAACAGTAATGGATTTATTGGCGGAAATTTAATGATTTGAATGTTAAATACCGGCCTGGAATTGCGTTGTGCAGTCCGGCCAAGGGGCGGTCGCTTCATTTCCAGTTTCTAAGAGGACCAAAAAAATGAAAAAAAACAGCCGGAATCAGGAGAAGGTGCAGCCCTGGAGGCAGGGCCAGGCAGCCGTGGCCATCCCTGCTCCCAGTTCACCCTCCTCTTCCAGAGGCACCTGACGGCCCCGCTCGCTGCCTTCATTTCCTCCCGCAATGAGAAGATTAATACGATTGAGGACCACTCATCAATATCTTTGGACAGATCAACCGGCGTTTTCATTAAAGCCATATTAATGCTTTTGGATACACAGCTGCGGATGGGTTAGGCTTCAAAACTAAGGCCCAGAGAGGAAAGAAAAGAGGAGAGGAGCAGTGCCTGCTCCCAGACGGGAATTAAGGGAGAGCCATCCGGTTCCCTCGTTAGCAGCCTCTCCCACCAACACGTTTTGATGTATATTTCATGAGGATAAACAAACATTCATTTCACTTTGGGAAGGTGCTTGCTGTAATGTATTGGCAGCCTCACCAGCAATGAGGGGACATTAATTTCAATTCTGGTGTTTAAACACCTTGTTGATTCCCAATCATTCATCCCTGGCTCAGCACATCCCTGGCGTGGGGAAAAAACGGACAAGCAGAGCCCCAACCTCACCCTTCTGCAGAGCTCTACTGGAGTTCATTTGCTATTTAAATGACTTAAGAGGGACCAGACGTTTGGAAAGAAGCAGCTCTACCTGGCTGCTTGCCTTGGGGTGCAGCCTTCAGCATCCCATAGAATAATCTGAGAAAAGCTCCCAGCCTACATTGGGAAACACTGTTTCTTAAGAACAGGCTTTGATGAGTATTTGCAGCTACAACGAACCACAGATGTGCCAGAGATGGAAGGATGACATCTGTGCTGGAAGACTCCTGTTTTTTCCAGGACTCCTCAGCCTTCCACCTCTGTATCCCCATCCTAAACAGACGATTCTCAGTCTGGTACCAAAAGCCAGATCTCATTTAGCAGTCCATAGGGCTTGCCTTGCATAGACAGGAGACCACGTGTGCAGAGGAGGATTCACCACACATACCTCCTTCCAAACCAGCTGTTGTCCTGGGGTAACACCTACAGGCAGCTCCTGGTTTCAACTGTTTGGGCAGATTTGCTCACTGGTAGCCTGCACCCCTCAGTGGAGTTCTGGAGATGCACAGGCTATATCATGAGAAAATCCCCACAGCATTCCCCAGGGGAATGCAGGTATGGATGCAGATGGTTGCATCTTCTCTCCATCCCTGGCCTTTGGCTCCTCACATGCATTGCTGAATTAATGGAGCTGATAGAAACAGCACAGTGGAAGGAGCAAGGTGGGCATAGGGAGTGGGAATATCTGGGAGTGGAAAAGTGAGAGGCAAATATAGCCTGGAAAAGGACACAAGCACAGTCGAGAGCAGGACAGGCTGAAGAAAGAGTGTTTGGAAGACAACATCACATTACTACTCTCACATGTCTGGTAAGAGGAGATGCTGCTTGCAGAAAGGCTTTTTACTTTTAGCTGTGGGTTAAGATGCATGGAAAAAGGAAAATAGGAAAATTATGTCTTTAAGAAACAGTAACTTGGTGTTTATGTGAGGGCCATGGGGTTTGCTTATCCCACTCCTCCTTGAACACATTCACCACCACCCAAAAGAAATATCGGAGCTCCCTCTGCCAAAAAAAATCAAGTTCTCATCAAAAGAGCAACAAACAAATATTCACCTGAAGAGCCAAGGCAGGGGAGGGCATAGAGGAAGATACTGCACACCAGACAGCCAGAGTTGCCCCCTTGTTCTTCTCCCACTTTTATTCTCCTGCTTCTTTTTCTGATCACTAAATATGCCCGACACCCTACACGTAAGGAGACTTAAGTTTCAGTACCTGACACACATCAACAGCTCTCTGGGAATACTGTAGAGACATTGCAATTGCTTTATATTATGAAGCATGCACAAAGAGACATAGACACACACACACTCTCCTCTCCAGCTCCACATAAAGGCAGGTAATGCCATAAAAACATTTCTCCTTTCGTTTTATTTTGTGTGATCTGCTTTGTGGGGATGTTGTAGAGGCAGCAGCACTGTCTCCCTTCTCATCCATGTGTCTCCCTGTCTTAAAGAGTAAAAAGCTGCTTTAAGAAGAAAACACATTAATGCCTAGAAAGGAGCTTACGACAGGAGAGTCATCATGATCAGGGGCACTGAGGGGCAGAAAAAATCAAGTCCTCAAACACCTTCTAGGGTCTGACCCAATGAAAGGATTTTCATCAACATCAGGTGCTTCGACAGGCAGGACAGTCCCTTGGTTCTGAATGGCTAATCCAACCCCATCAGATGTCCCTTCCTCACCCTCCATCAGAGGCTGATGAAGGTCTATGTGTCCCAAAAATTCCCCCCATGTCTCTGTCTTGACTTCTCCAAGGACAGGCATTTCCAGTAGCATTGCAGTGGACACAAATGACCTGACAGCAGCTCCCACGGAGACACAGTTGGACTTCACACTGTTGGTATAAAATGTGTATTTCTTCATGGTGGGGTTAAAAACCGCCAAATTTCCAATTTAAGCTCCTTAAGGAGCACATTCCATCAGGCACCCAAAGAGCTCCTCGTCTAACCAAACTGGCCAATGAGGTGACACAGAGGGAAGGACCACGTCAGACCTCTGTGATCCCAACTGTCCCCCCACAGCTCACCCACTGACATCTAGCAGAGCCATCCCAGCTCTTGATGCTTCCCCATCCAGCTGGGGCCATTGGAAAAGATCCATGGTCTGAAGTCATATGGAAAATCCCAGAGCCTTCTTCCCTCTGCCTCCCTCCCACCCCGTTCAATAATCCTGTTAAACTGAACCCTGCCTGGATTAATCTCTTTCCCCAGACAAATGGGCGATTATTCAGGCGTCACATTGGGATTTTTAGGGTTTGTGTGCATTTCTACTGATCTTCTCTTGGCTTCTTTTGTAAATGGCTTTTACTGCTCCCCCGACAGCACACACGATTCAATTCAGTCTCTCTATTAACATTTCAGATACAAATACCTGCTCCCCAGGGCTACCCGCAACAAATATCGGCAGAGCTTTGGGGAATCCTTCCCCACTTCACCACCAGTTTGGTGGCTTGAAAAACCTACAGCTACTCATATTTGTCCTTTAAGTCCTCTCCTCTCCTAAGCTTGCTGAGACAAGCTCTGCAAATACTCAGCCTAAGGCCAGAGCATCAAGAAATCAACCTTCTAACCAAGCCTGGCAAATCCAGCACACACGTGGGATAAGAAAGGTCCTACTGAAGTCAACTGAATTTGGCATTCGAATACCCAGGTGTAAACACGTAACTCGACCAGGAAACACTCAGGCAGGGACATCAGATGACTCTTGAATCTCCTGCCCAGGAGAATGAAGGGAGACCCACTAAGAAATGCAAGAAGGAAATACAAGGCGGCCCAGAAGATGGTGCCCAAGTTTCTGGCCTGATAACAGGAGACAACCACCTGTGACACCAGGGAACTGGCCCTGGGTCCCACATGGCCACATTTCCAGCAAGGTCAGTCTCCCTTTTTTCAGTAATTAAAGAAAGGATTTGGGATCAGGACACATGGCCCCTACCTTGCATGAAGAAATGTAACCATGAGATTCCTCTACTCCCTGAAGCACCTCTACAACACACAGTTTCTTATACATACCAGGCCAACAGCTCATATTCCCATCATTCCACATTAGCATTCCCACACATGCAATTACGAGTGTGCATAGACAGATATATGCACACACAAACCTGTGTCTTTGTAAGCAGCACTGAACTAGGCAACACTAAACCCACCTTTTTGTTCTTTTGAAAGATCTGCTGTTAAGGTTGTTCACTCCCAGCCCCAACTAATGCCATCACATAAAAGCCAACAAGCCCTTTCGCACTGCCCAGATGTTTTCCCCGCATGTCTTCAGCTATATTTCTATACTTCAGTGACTACAATAAGTTGAAACTAATTTATACTCTGGTTTGCCCTGCCAAGGCAAGCCAGCGAGGAGGAGCCAGCTGGACCATGGAGCTACAGGACTGTTTACCAAGCCCCAGCCTGCTCTGCCTGCCTGAGCCCAGCAAAGGAGCACGTCATCCTCGGGATGCCAGCATGACCCTCCCGCTGCCAGCAAAGAGAAAGGGAAAAACCAGAGGAGATGCCAGCTCTGCAGCTGGAAGAGAGATCTCACTGGCACTGGCAGTGCTGCCCGCCTCCACTTCAGTAGGATACTTGCATTTTTCCCCCCCTCAAAGCTCCAGCAGTGTGGGGAGAGGTGAGACTCAACAGCATTTGGTATCAGAAATGAAAGCACAACACAGATCAACACAGAGTGTGCTGATCCTCAGGAAAGACCAAGTCTCAGCAGTGAGGTTTCCCTCATGGCTTAAGACATCCTTAGAAAACACAACTCCTCTGCGGAATCTGGTTTGTGGCACTCAGGACATGAGATGCTTCTCAGCATTGCAAGGGACAGAGGATGCTCTGCCAATTCCTGCCCAGATCAGGGATGGCAGTGGAGGACCGGCAAGGGGCAGGTATCCTCAGGAGAAACTCAGAGAACCACAGGAGAGGGATGCTTTGCAACTCTCAAGAAATCCTTCTCATTCCCTTTGCAGCAAAGGACAGCCCAGGGCACCAAACAGACCAAAAAGCCACAACATCCACACACCCCTAGCCTCTCTTCCCTAATCAGGATGGAGATAACCCAGGCAAAATTCCCATTAACCAGCTAATGTGTATAGCACTGTTTCCCAGCCAGGGTTCCTTGCAACTAAATAACAGTCTTTATCCCCCAATTTCCCTTCATCATTTGTCATCTTCCTTCAAATCAACTCAGTATTTCCTGAATTTTCAAGTACTAACAGGCTTGGGGAAAAAAAAAACCCTAAGAGGAAAGTGCTTATGACCCACTAGAAGACTGGTTAATGTTTCCTACCCCTCTCTCTTCTCATAAACCTCCCCCTTTCCACTCTGGGCCTCCAAACACTTCCCGGACAGCCATGGATCAGCTCAGATGCACTGGTCTGGGGGAGGAAATCCAGCAAGCAAGAAGGCAGATGGATTACAGTGCTGGGTGAAAGAAGCACAGAGCACTGGGATCTCCAGCAGATACATCTGCTCCTTTATCTCACCCCAAATCAGCCCAGCATCCCCAGGACAAACCCATCCCTGCATTGAGCAGTGGTGGGACCCTTCCCAAAGGAAAAGAGCAGGAAAGCAGCTCTGCACAGGACACACAGCACACAGGTCCCTCTCTGGCACCAGCCCTCTGCAAGCCAACCTGAGTGTCTGCAGCAGAAATGGGTCTGTGAGGACACAGAGGAAGAGGGGCTGTGCTGAGGGCTTGGCAGGTGTATTTGGAAACGGAGATGTGAAAACTGCTGGGTTTCACACTTCGGGGAGTCTTCCCCCTCCACATGAATCCATGGGCATGGTGCCAGGGGGGATGGTGTGGGTGACCAGGGCACGGCCCCAATACGGGGCTGACAGTAACCCCACCTGCACTATCACACTACATACATGGCAGCTCCATCACAGACACGGACCACCAGTTCCTGCAGAAGGCAATCTGACCCATCCTGCAGCCTCCAAAGAAAAACAGAAAGGAGTGGATCATTTTTTCAATCCCCCCTTCAATGTCTCTCCCCCGGCCCAGGTTCGCCTCTCTCCCTTGGTTTTCTAATGCACCACCACATCCCCAGATAAATTGTGTAAGGGCAATTCAGGGGCAACCTGAAAGCAAAGCAGAATGGCTGCAGAGTAGGGAAACAACGAGAGGAAAAAAACAAAAATAAAATAAAAAAATGAGAAGGGTTTTAAAGAGAGACAGGACTAGGGAAAAAGCAACGGCAGCACAAGGAAAAGGGTAGGGGGGGAATTCCTCTGGAAATCATTAATACTCCAGGAACCTTCAGGACTAAACCTGAATACAGACACTTAAGCTCTCAGCTCTGCCATTAACGCTAGGGCCTAAATTATTGATCTTTTGCCTTTATCAGCATAACAGTCACGTCCCGGTATCAAGATCTAACTACACTGCGGTCCCTGTGCTGCAGCCACTGAAATAATTAGGAGAAATTCTCATTAAAGGAGAGTGAAAGGTTCAGAGATGGAGACAGAGGAAAGGGTCTGGGAGGGTGTTTAATGTCTTCCACGGGGTCGAGAGAGCGCTCTGATCAAATCCCTGCGCGGGGCCGGGGGATGACAGCTTATCAAAAGGAGAAGTCCAAAGCCTGGGCTGGGCTGCGCCACACCAGCGTCCACCCGCAGCCTCCACGGGAGGGCCATGAAGGGAGGTGGTGGTGGGGGAAATGCATGAAAAAATAAATTAAAAAAAATAAAATTAATAATGGAAGGGCTGCTGCGGGCTTGGTCAGAGTCTAAAAAATCCGGCCTGGGGTAAGAGAAGGGGTGCAGGGAGAGGAGGGGAGTAAGAGAGAGAGCCGGAAGAAGAAGGACCTCAGTGTGCTGTGCTCCCCAAAGCACATGGGAGCTCTCGCTATCTATTTCACCCCGGACTGCACTGCTCAGGATCCAAAAGGAAGCAGCAAAGGGAAAAGGGAGAGCAGCAAAACCAAAGCGACACCACGTGAGCAGCTGAGAGGATGGAGGGAATAAGCCAGGAGGATGGAGGGAAAAGGCCAGGAGGATGGAGGGAAAAGGCC